>NC_067138.1:34833348-35133348 GCF_903995435.1 Acomys russatus
AATATTTAGCCACCTCAAACAGAAAATTATTTTCAGAGTCAAAATACTTGGCAAGCACTGTAGCTTATTTGGGAAAGTGACTGCACCCTATACCCAACATCTAACTGTCTTCATTGGCACGCTGTTTTCTCGCAACACTCAATTCAAGCATGTATTTATGCACTGTGACAGGCTTATCGAAGTAAATGGCAAACCTCATCTATTTTCTAGAAATCTTTCTTTTGCACAATAAGTCAAATTAGGTTTGGTCATTGATGAACTAAGACAGAAACCACCTGTTGACCCCACATTTATCCAGCCCCTCCCTACAGAGAAAACCAAGAAAACACAGATGCCAGGGACATGTTCCTTAACAGCCAAAGGCCAGACTCCTGCAGAACTGAGGAAGTAAAGAAAGCAACAATTATGGATATTGATTTTCATTCAGAAATTTAGACCCAGCAAGATAGGAAAGATGTTTACTTCAAGTTTGCCAAATACAAATAGTCAAATCACTAGGAATGTAACATTTATATAACTTCTGATTGTCTCATGGTTTTTCTGCTGTGTGTAGTTTATTTTATTCATGTCTAATAATGTAGATGTATATGTTAAAAAAGAAACATAATTTTAAAAGAAAGAAAAGAAAAGAAAGAAAGAAAGAAAGAAAGAAAGCAACAATTGCCTGGCTACACCCTGAGAACTTTCCTTCTATTTTTTATGTGGGTTCTGCTTGAAGAACATGAGTTTCCCAGTCCAAGGACAGGCACTACTTCCTGGAAGAGTGAATTTGCTTCAAATATGCTGTGGAAAAATATTATTGAGTGACAGGCAAGGTCAGCAGTGGGTTAGACAAGTACATTCTGTATAACTCCCCAGCATAAGCAAACTTTACCATAACCCTGACTAGGGTTATTTCCTTACAACTAACACTGGAGCGTTCTACAGGTGAAGCCCATTCACACAACTGCATCAGCCCCCACAAGAAGCCCCGCCTCCAGGCCTCACAGGGGGGTAGCTATTACCAGAAGTGCTAAGAAAATGTTTTTTTTAATTCGATACATTTTATCTTTAATCCCTGTTTTGACAGAAATGCTAACATAAACACACGTTACCAATACTTAAAACCCAGCTCAAAGTACAGTCAATTTTTATACTTGACAAAGCCACTTGGTAAAATCCACTTTGACCTCTTCCCACCTTTGTGTGATTCCGTGATGACCCAGTGTCAGAGCCTAACACTGAACCAGTGGCACCTGCGCCTAAAGAGCAATCATGATCCCTACACTGCTCCGTAAACGTGACAATAAAAAAAAAAAAAAAACTACTAAGACCTCCAGGCCTCACGTTGAAGCAGCTGCGATATCAAGTTAAATAATTTCTGCAAGAACTGATTAAAGTTTATCCACACTTCATTGCTATAGGGTTTTCACCAAGGACTTGGAAACCAGATCATTCAAGACCAACCCTGATGAGTATACTCTGTGAAACATGTCTGCCATCGTGGGAACAGAAATGACACGATCTTCCATTCATTCCTTCTCAAAAACTCCCAACAGTGTAAACAAAACTCAAAAGGACTCTTAGATACTAGGTCAGAAGCCAGCCTCCACCTCCATCCTCTGCTAAAGGTCAATTGCAGAATTTTCTTGCACATCTTTAATGAATGCATTTGCTTACTACAGAGATGTCCAGAGTTTTGCATAGTTTGGAGGCTTTTAATACGTGTAGAGAATCAAACAAACTGATGATCCTGTGACTGGAGCTGGGCTTTAGTGATGGCCGCTCTGAAGACAGAGAGTCTGGGGAAAGAAGTATCCTGCAGTTACGTCTCAGATTTGTCTCTGCCCAAACAACTTAAGAGCTATTTTTGCTAAGCTGCATACATGCCTTTCTGAAGTGTCTTATATGTTGAAACGGAAGTTGGGTTCTTAGAAATGTGAATATAAAATAAGGAAGTCAGATAAACTCCTGTTAACATCAGCTTGAGGAGGAGGATAAGCCAAAGGCAGTTGGGAGAATAGGCAACACTAATCACAGGAAAATGGTAGCTCACGGTAATGTTCACAAGTGGTAGACATGGGCAAATGTGAGGACTACTCTGATGGTTGAGACTTGATTCTCAGTGCTCAAGAATAGGAAAATGGAAAGCACCGAATATAATAGGAAAGGTGAGAAGGGAAGGGAAGAAGGAAGAGAGGAAAGAGGTAAGGAAAAAGAGGGGTGAAGAGGAAGGGACATAGAGGCCTTATTGGGTGATTCTCATGTGTTTTATATGAAGAAAGGCAAATTTATGGGGGTGATAGCCACAAGCCAATTGAGTGGCTCTATTTTCTACTTTCTGCCAAGCCCTAAATTCAAGCAGAAGTAAAGCCTTTCAATGTGTAGTTCCTTAAAGATGGGACATTAAACAGATAGGGCTTTGAAGTTCTGGAACAGAATTTTGTACACAGAAAACAGAGCCAGGTCACTGTTTCTTCTCTTGCAAGAGTCAGGCAGCTGAAAAGGAGAAGGGTTTTCTAAAAATTCAAGAGGTTGGTTTTGGCATGGCAGTCAAAGTCCTGCGGGACCCAGAACACATCATTTACACCATGAAGTCAGGACGAATGCCAGGTGATGTAATGCCATCCACCCACCCGAGTCAAGAAGGGAGCCCTGGCATCTTGGGATAGAAAGAAAGAGGACACCCATAACTTCACAGAACCCAAAAGAGCTTGATAAGCAAAAAACTCTGGTCAGTCAGAGGAAGGCCTCAGCAGAGCAGGTGACTTCTGTGTTGCCTCGCAGAGCATAAGCTGGAAGGCTTCAAGCCAATGAGAAAAGATTCTCTCAGAATCCCAGCTCAACTAATCACCATCCCCTAACCAGTCAGTAAATAAGTGTTACAGTACAAGGTGGTAACTGTGTAAACCTGCCAAGATTGAGTTTTCTACCACCAAGCCATGATACTTAATACAGTAAGGAAACAGGGACTGAAGGGCCTTTCAAAAAGTTCATGGACCTCTGAGCATCCTCATGTTCTATAGAAGAGACTTTCCAGACCCAACCTCTTACACCCTACCCCATCACATGCGTGGGTATCTGGAAAAGCTATTCACATCAAGATGGACTAGACAAGCATTCTGGTTGATGTGAAGGCAGCAGGACAGAGCACAGCAACAGGAGTCAGCAAGGCCCAGGCTTGAAGGGATGAACTACAGCTAGGCATGAACCAAAGAAGACCAAATAAGGGCACAGAGCAGATTGTCCACACCACTACAATGTGTGTTATACGTAATAAACTCCCTTAATAAGGAAGAAAGATAAGGAAAAACAGAGAGTGTGTGTGCATTTGGATAATTAATTTCTATTCTACCCTAATAAAAGAACTGGGGGTATTAGTTAGTGAAACTTCTAGAAGTAGAATAGTTGCCTACCACCAAGCCAAGATAGATTTTTTTAAATGGAGCAATATAGGCTGAATCTAGTTGTAGATCAAAATGCCACTATTTTTTTTCTGTATACCGAAACTTGTGACTATAAAACCCAAGCTTGAATAATTAGTCTTAAAGAACCATGGAATTCCTATAAGTGCAGTATACCCCCTCAGGAAGATATTCTATTTCACTCAACTGTCTCTGCTGTTCCCACATGCATGAGTCAGGAACTTGAAAGAAGATGCTATTTCCATGACAGATGGAGAAACACTGTAACAAGGAAGCATTGGTCCCAGCAGTTGCTAAGAAGCCTAGGGAGGCCTCTTTGGTGACCTACACTGTATGTGAGGTCAGCAGCAGTGAGCTGACAGCATCTTATTGGCCACCTGAAATAGCTTTGTGAGCCACTCATGACTCATGATAGAGCAGGTAGGCAGCCATGGGGAGGGAGAGGAAGCAATAAAATCAATAAAATGCATGAACGCCATGCTGGAGCTGCAAGATGCTGAAATACACTAAGGCGTTAATAAAAAAGGAAAAAATGGAAACATTAAGAAACAGATTCTTTGGACTCACATGGGGATTCTTCAAAGATCTGGAAGGAAAGAGATACCCTTCCCTTTCCAATAATAGAGAATAAAAGGCGACCAACTGAGAAAGCAACTGAACACCAAATGGAGTGGGGCTTCCAGGGACCAGTGCAAAAGGTAGGTCTGTATATATGCATGCTGCTCTAATTCTTAAGAGAAATTAAGACCTTCAGAAATCAAACAGAAGTAAGAGACTTAAAGCAAATAGGAAAATGAGAAAAGCGAAACTCATAAGAGAACTTTTGTTAAATATTTCATGTTAAATTGTTCTTTTGAAACAATATGTAATTTGTCCAAGAGAATTCTATTATTAGAGTAGCAAAAAGAGATTAAGAAGTGATTGTTGGTGCTGTCGGGATGGCATAGGTGCAGAATCGCAGCCCCGCCCCCCATTGTCAGCCACCACTGGGGCTCTTCCTTGTTCCTGGTTCTGGCAGGGGTAGAGGTGGAGAAAAACTCACCTTTTCTTGCAGGGCTGGCAACTAAGAGTTTGACCATGCTCCAGTGAGTATATGGACAAAATAAAATGGACTTGAGATGTTTTTGGAGAGGGGGTCATGGGGAAGGGGCACAGACATGGGAGGACTGGGAGGTGAGTGAGATCAGGGTGCATGATATAAAATTCCCAAGTAATCAATTAAAAGAGGAAAAGTGATTATCACCAGTCAGACATTCTAAAATTGTTAAATGTTAAAACATTAAAGTCCTTTACTATTTCAAAGAAAAAATGTAAATGATCACTTGAAATACAAATGCTGTGTAGGTTCCAATATGTGAACTTAATTTAATGGAATAATAGCTTTGTGAGATGGCCTAGCTGGTAAGGTTGCTTGCCTCTAATCCTGCCAATCTGCGTTCAATCCCTGGGACACACATGGTGGAGATCGAGAACTGACTTCAGAAAGTTGTCCCCTGGCTTCCACATGCACGCCATGTGCGTATACTCACAGAAACACACACACACACCTTACACACTACACATGTATGCACGCACAAAGAAAGAACGAAAGAAAGAAAGAAAGAAAGAAAGAAAGAAAGAAAGAAAGAAAGAATTTTAAAATTGTACCTTTTGGAGGATCCAAGATGGCGGCGAGCACTGTGGACTGGGTTTGGAGGCTCCAGTGAGCAATTCAGGGACTTGCACAGATTTCTGAGCCAGGAACACCAAGGTCCCCACACCACGGCAGCAGGAGTGCTCCATGGTTCGGAGGGACCAGGGTGCAGAGAACCTGCGTGCCCCTGCACACGGGAGGAGCGCGGATTTTCTTGGATCGAAGCAGCAGCGACAGAGGCAGCAGCAACAGTGGCGGCACCAGCGGCACCAGTGGCAGCAGTGGCAGTGGCTGAGGTTTGCAGCTCTGAGCCCTCCGGTGGAGGCGATTAGTGTGGTGGCTGGTGGGAGTTGCTGCCGGAGAAGGGACTCTGGACGGGATTTGAGTCGCGTGGTGCCTTGTGACCCAAACTGGACTCCGCGGACAGTTCAGCCCCAGAGTCCCGGGTTCAGCTCAGTGCGTAGTGCCGTGGAGACGCTGGCTCAGCGCAGCAAGCAATTCTGCCCTAGGCACCAGCTCAGCGCAGCCGCAGTTCTCCTGCTGTGACGCAGACTGGGCGGAGCGCTCAGTTACACCCTAGGCACCAGCTCAGCGCAGCCGCAGTTCTTCTGCTGTGACGCAGACTGGGCGGAGTGCTCAGTTCCACCCTAGGCACCAGCTCAGCACAGCCGCAGTTCTCCAGCTGTGACGCAGGCTGGGCGGAGCACTCAGCTCCACCAGAGGCAGTAGCTCACATCAACGAGCAGTTCTGCGCAAGACACTAGCACAGCTCAGCTGGCAGTTCTGGGGCGCTAACACAGGCTGAGGTCAGCATGCAGATTCAGCCCAGAGGCCCTAGCTGGACTTGCCGGGCAGATTGGGCCCAGAGATTCTGGTTGAGCTGTGCACACAGGCTTGGCGGCTCCAAGACTCTGGCTGGACTATCCATGCAGTATAGGCCCGGAGTCCTGGGCTGAATTCAGCGTGCAGTGTGAGTCCAGAGTCCCTGGCTGAGCGCGGTGCACAATTCTGCCCCAGAGACTCGGGTGGAGTTTGGCATGCAGTTTGGGGCCTGAGACCCTAACTGTGCTTGGCAGACAGATTGGGCCCAGAGATTCTAGCGGAGCTTTTGGCACAGTCCCGGCTCTAAGATTCTGGTTGGACACAGTGTGCAGTTTGAATCCAGAATTCCTGGCTGAGCTTGGCGGACAGTTTAGGCTCTGAGTCAATAACTGACCACAGCACACACTTTGGGCCAAAAGCCCCTAGCTGAGCTTGGTGCGCAGTCCCAGCCCCCCAATTTCTGGCTGGACCCTGTGTGCATTTTGTGCCCAGAATCCCTAGCTGAGCTCCGCAGGCAGTTCAGGCCCTGAGAATCTAGCTGAGCTCGACGTGTGGTTCAGGCCCAGTGTCCCTGGCTGGACTCGGCAGGAAACCCAGAGGCTGTGGATACCTTTGCCTGACCCAACGCTCATTCAGAGAACCAGAACGATTGCAGGACGCACAGCACAGGGAAGCTGAGGATCACTGGCTGTGAGGGACCAAAACGAGAGGGCTAACCTCCTGCCATCCACACCAGTGAAGTATCAGAGCTTCCAGCCTACGGAAATTGTGAGAAAATAAGTGAATCTATCATCAGACTCCCTCCATCCAACTCTAGAAGCTACCCAAAAAAACAAAGACACCAAGATGTCTAAAGGACAGCGTAAAAGAATACGCAAAAAGCCCCAAAACAACATGGCATCTCCAGTTTCCAGCTATCCCAAAGAAAACAACCCAGAGAACTCAAACACAACAGAAATACAAAAAAATGACCTCAAATCTTAGTAATGAGGATATTAATGGAGGAAACAAATAAAATTCAGAATCAAATGCAGAAAGACGCAGACAAACAGGTGAGAGACATAAAAGAAGCACATAGAGTGGAACTGGAAAAATTGCAGGAAAATGAAAACAACCAGATGAAAGAAATCAAAAAATCAATTCAAAATCTGAAGACGAAAATGGATTCAATGATAAACACACACAGAGAACAAAACCGAGAACGTGAGACCTCAGAGAAGAAGGCGAGCAACACAGAGGTGAGCTTTTCTAACAGAATCCAAGAGATGGAAGAACGAATCTCAGATCTAGAAGATACAATCACAGATCTTGAAGCAAGCATTAAGGAAAATGCGAAATCTGTAAAACTCCTGACACAAAACATCCAAGAAATTAAGGACACCATGAAAAGAAGAAATCTGAGGATAATAGGCATTGAAGAAAGAGCAGATATCAGTCTCCAAGGCCCAGAATCTATTCTCAATAAAATCATAGAAGAAATTTTTCCCAATCTAAAGAAAGAGATGCCTATAAACATACAAGAGGCCTACAGAACACCAAATAGAATTGACCAGAAAAGACAAACTGCCCGTCACATAATAATCAAAACACAAAACATACAGAACAAAGAAAAAATATTAAAAGCTGCAAGGGAAAAGGGCCAAATAACATTTAGTGGAAAACCTATCAGAATTACACCCAACTTCTCAGCAGAGACCATAAAAGCCAGAAGGGCCTGGACAGAGATCCTGCAAACCCTAAGAGACCACAGATGCCAGGCCAGACTACTTTAACCAGCAAAACTATCAATAACTATTGATGGAGAAAACAAAATATTCCATGACAAAAACAAATTCAAACAGTACCTATCCACAAACCCAGCTTTACAGAAGGTACTAGAAGGAAAACTCCATCCCAAAGGGTCAAGCTACAACCAAAACTACCCAGGAAATAGATAACTATCCCATGGCAAAAACACAACTACACAAACGCTCGACTGGAAACAACATCAAAATTAAGACTCTTAACAGTCACTGGTCATGAATATCTCTCAACATCAATGGCCTCAATTCTCCAATAAAAAGACACAGACTAACTGAATGGGTGCATAAACAAGATCCAACATTCTTCTGCATTCAAGTAACACATCTCACCCATAATGAAAGGCATTACCTCAGGGTAAAAGGTTGGAAAAAATATTCCAAGCAAATGGTCACAAGAAGCAAGCAGGCATAGCCATTTTAGTATCGAACAAAATAGACTTTCAACCAAAATTAATCAAAAGGGATAAGGAAGGACACTTCATACTCATCAAAGGTAAAGTCAACCAAGATGACATCACAATTCTGAACATCTATGCTCCCAATACAAGGGCACCCACATTTGCAAAAGAGCTGCTAAGAAAGCTTAAACCACACATCGATCCCCACACAATAATAGTGGGGGACTTCAACACCCCACTCTCACTGAAGGATAAGTCATTGAAACAGAAACTAAGCCAGAAATAACATCATTAGCCAATGCCATGGGTCAAATGGATCTAACAGATATCTATAGAACCTTTCACCCAAACAAGAAAGAATACACCTTCTTCTCTGCACCCCATGGAACCGTCTCCAAAACTGATCACATCGTAGGTCACAAAGCAAGCCTCAATAGATACAAGAGGATTGAAATAATACCTTGTATCCTATCAGATCACCATGCTCTTAGGCTGCAATTCAACAACAACAGAAATAACAAAAAGCCTACACGTACGTGGAAACTAAACAACTCTCTGCTAAATGACACCTGGGTCAGGGAAGAAATAAAGAAAGAAATCAAGGAGTTTCTGAAATTCAATGAAAATGAAGAAACAACATACCCAAATTTGTGGGATACATTGAAAGCAGTGCTAAGAGGAAAAGTCATAGCACTAAGTGCCTTTAAAAAGAAATTGGAAACATCGCACATAAGCATCTTAACAACACAACCAGAAGACCTAGGAAAAAAAGAAGCAGAAACACCCAAGAGGGGTAGACACCTAGAAATAATCAAACTCAGGGCTGAAATTAACAAATTAGAAACTAAGAAAACAGTCCAAAGAATCAACAAAACCAAAAGCTGGTTCTTTGAGAAAATCAACAAGATAGACAGACCGTTAGCCAAACTAACTAAAAGGCAGAGAGACAGTATTGAAATCAACAAAATCAGAAATGAAAAGGGAGACATAACAACAGACACTGAAGAAATTCAAAGAATCATAAGATCCTACTTTGAAGGCATATATACCACAAAATTTGAAAATCTAAGGGAAATGGACAATTTTCTTGATCAATTTCACTTGCCAAAGTTGAATGAAGAACAGATAAACAAGCTAAATAGACCCATTTCCCCTACAGAAATAGAAGCAATCATCGATGGTCTCCCAACCAAAAAAAGCCCAGGGCCAGATGGTTTCAGTGCAGAATTCTACCAGACCTCAACGGCGAGCTAATACCAATACTCTTCAAGCTACTCCAAAAGATAGAAATGGATGGAAAATTACCAAATTCATTCTATGAGGCCATAGTTTCATTGATACCTAAACCTCACAAAGACTCAACAAAGAAAGAGAATTTCAGACCAATTTCTCTTATGAACATAGATGCAAAAATACTAAATAAAATACTTGCAAAACGAATACAGGAACACATCAAAGATATCATTCATCATGACCAAGTAGGCTTCATTCCAGGCATGCAGGGATGGTTTAATATACGGAAATCCATCAATGTAATCCACCATATAAACAAACTGAAAATAAAAAACCACATGATCATCTCCTTGGATGCAGAGAAAGCATTTGATAAAATTCAACACCCATTCATGTTTAAAGTTTTAGAGAGATCGGGGATACAAGGCACTTTCCTCAACATAATAAAGGCTATATACAGCAAGCCAATAGCCAAAATCAAAGTAAATGGTGAGATACTCAAGGAAATTCCTCTAAAATCGGGAACAAGGAAAGGCTGCCCACTCTCTCCATATCTCTTCAATATAGTACTCGAAGTTTTAGCCAGAGCAATAAGACAACAAAAGGAGATCAAGGGTATCCAAATGGGAAAGGAGGAAGTCAAATTATCCCTATTTGCAGATGATATGATAGTGTATATAAGTGACCCTCAAAATTCCACCAGAGAACTCCTAAAGCTGATAAACACCTTCAGCAAATTAGCTGGATACAAAATTAACTCAAAAAAGTCTGTAGCCTTCCTATACACAAATGACAAGCTTGCAGAGGAAGAAATTAGGAAAACCACACCCTTCACATTAGCCACAAGCAATATAAAATATCTAGGAGTTACCCTAACTAAGCAAGTGAAGGACTTGTATGAAAAAAATTTCAAAACTCTGAAGAAAGAGATTGAAGATGACCTGAGAAGATGGCGTGATCTTCCTTGCTCATGGATCAGGAGAATTAACATAGTAAAAATGGCCATTCTACCAAAAGCAATCTACAGATTCAATGCAATCCCTATCAAAATACCTACACAATTTTTTAAAGACATTGAAAGTTCAATTCTGAACTTCATATGGAAAAACAAAAAACCCAGAATAGCTAAAACAATCTTGTACAATAAAAGGTGCTCTGGAGGAATCTCCATACCTGATCTCAAACTGTACTATAAAGCAATAGTAATTAAAACAGCATGGTACTGGTACAGCAACAGGCTGGTTGATCAGTGGAATCGAATCGAGGACCCAGAGATGAATCCACACACATATGGTCACTTGATTTTTGACAAAGAAGCCAAATCCATTCAATGGAAAAAGGATAGCATCTTCAACAAATGGTGCTGGTCTAACTGGAGGTCTATGTGTAAAAAAATGAAACTGGACCCATATTTGTCACCTTGCACAAAACTCAAATCCAAGTGGATTAAAGACCTCAACATAAACCCAGAGACACTAAGTCAGTTAGAGGAAAAAGTGGGGAAGAGCCTGGAACATATTGGCACAGGAGACAACTTCCTGAACAGAACACCAACGGCCCAAGCCTTAATGTCAACCACTAATAAATGAGACCTCATGAGGCTGAGAAGCTTCTGTAAGGCAGGAGACACTGTCAAGAGAACAAAGCGACAGCCTACAGACTGGGAAAAAATCTTCACCAACCCTACATCTGACAAAGGTCTAATATCCAAAATATATAAAGAACTCAAGAAATTAAACACCACCAAACCGAATAACCCAATTGAGAAATGGGGCTTGGAACTAAACAGAGAATTCTCAACAGAGGAGTATCAAATGGCTGAGAAACACTTAAAGAAATGCTCAACCTCCTTAGTCATCAGGGAAATGCAAATCAAAACAACTCTGAGATTCCATCTTACACCCATCAGAATGGCTAAGATCAAAAATTCAAGCGACACCACATGCTGGCGAGGATGTGGGGAGAGAGGAACACTCCTTCATTGCTGGTGGGAATGCAAACTAGTACAGCCACTTTGGAAATCTATCTGGTGCTATCTCAGAAAAATGGGAATAGGGCTTCCTCAAGACCCAGCTATTCCACTCCTTGGAATATACCCAGAAGATGCTCCAGCACACAACAAGAAAATTTGCTCAACCATGTTCATAGCAGCCTTATTCATAATAGCCAGAACATGGAAACAGCCTAAGTGTCCCTCAGTAGAAGAGTGGATAAAGAAACTGTGGTACATATACACTATGGAATACTACTCAGCTATTAAAAACAAGGAATTCCCGAAATTTGTGGATAAATGGATTGAGCTAGAAATGATCATAATGAGTGAGTTAACCCAGAAGCAGAAAGAATCAAATGGTATATACTCACTTATATCTGCATACTAGCCCAAGGGGCATGTCCCACGAAAGCCTTCACTTACCAGGAAACTGGGACAGAGGGGAAGGCATCCTATTGGGACTCTAAATGAGAGACGCATGGGAGAACAGCAAAATAAAAGGATCCAGAGGGTCCTAGAAATCTACAAGTAGAACAATATGATAGGCAGATTTGGGCCCAGGGGTCCCGCTCAAACTAAGGCACCAGCCAAGGACAATACAGGAGGTAAACTTTAAACCCCTTCCCAGATCTAGCCAATGGTCAGAATATTCTCCACAGTTGAGTGGAGAGTGTGATACGACTTTCTCACATACTCTGGTGCCTCACATTTGACCATGTCCCCTGGAGGGGGAGACCTGGTGGCACTCAGAGGAAGGACAGCAAGTAGCCAAGAAGAGACTTGATACCCTATGAGAATATATAGGGGGACGTAATCCCCCTCAGGAACAGTCATAGGGGAAGGGAATAATGGGAAAATGGGGGGGGGAGGAATGGGAGGATACAAGGGATGGGATAAACATTGAGATGTAACAAGAATAAATTAATAAAAAAAAAAAAAAAAAAAAAAAAGACCTCAACATAAACCCAGAGACACTAAGTCAGTTAGAGGAAAAAGTGGGGAAGAGCCTGGAACATATTGGCACAGGAGACAACTTCCTGAACAGAACACCAACGGCCCAAGCCTTAATGTCAACCACTAATAAATGAGACCTCATGAGGCTGAGAAGCTTCTGTAAGGCAGGAGACACTGTCAAGAGAACACAGCGACAGCCTACAGACTGGGAAAAAATCTTCACCAACACTACATCTGACAAAGGTCTAATATGCAAAATATATAAAGAACTCAAGAAATTAAACACCATCAAACCAAATAACCCAATTGAGAAATGGGGCTTGGAACTAAACAGAGAATTCTCAACAGAGGAGTATCAAATGGCTGAGAAACACTTAAAAAAATGCTCAACCTCCTTAGTCACCAGGGAAATGCAAATCAAAACAACTCTGAGATTCCATCTTACACCCATCAGAATGGCTAAGATCAAAAACTCAAGTGACACCACATGCTGGCGAGGATGTGGGGAGAGAGGAACACTCCTTCATTGCTGGTGGGAATGCAAACTAGTACAGCCACTTTGGAAATCTCTCTGGTGCTATCTCAGAAAAATGGGAATAGGGCTTCCTCAAGACCCAGCTATTCCACTCTTTGGAATATACCCAGAAGATGCTTCAGCACACAACAAGAAATTTTGCTCAACCATGTTCATAGCAGCCTTATTCATAATAGCCAGAACATGGAAACAGCCTAAGTGTCCATCAGTAGAAGAATGATTAAAGAAACTGTGGTACATTTACACTATGGAATACTACTCAGCTATTAAAAACAAGGAATTCCTGAAATTTGTGGATAAATGGATTGAGCTAGAAATGATTATAATGAGTGAGTTAAGCCAGAATCAGAAAGACTTAAATGGTATATACTCACTTATATCTGCATACTAGCCCAAGGGGCATGTCCCACGAAAGCCTTCACTTACCAGGAAACTGGGACAGAAGGGAAGACATCCTATTGGGACTCTAGATGAGAGAAGCATGGGAGAATGGCAAAGTAGAAGGATCCAGAGGGTCCTAGAAACCTACAAGTAGAACATTATGATAGGCAGATTTGGGCCCAGGGGTCCCGCTCAAACTAAGGCACCAGCCAAGGACAATACAGGAGGGAAACTTTAAACCCCTTCCCAGATCTAGCCAATGGTCAGAACATTGTCCACAGTTGAGTGGAGAGTGTGATATGACTTTCTCACGTACTCTGGTGCCTCACATTTGACCATGTCCCCTGGAGGGGGAGACCTGGTGGCACTCAGAGGAAGGACAGCAGGTTACCAAGAAGAGACTTGATACCCTATGAGCATATACAGGGGGAGGCAATCCCCCTCAGGAACAGTCATAGGGGAGGGGAATAAGGAGGAAAGGGGAGGGAGGGAAGAATGGGAGGACACAGGGATGGGATAACCATTGAGATGTAACAAGAATAAATTAATAATAAAAATTTTTTAAATTTAACAGATTAAAAAAAAAGAAAGAAAAGAAAAATGGAAACAGACGATTGAGCTCACAAAGAAATGGAACATTATACTCGTTAATTTGAAACAATTAAAAGAGTGTACATAAAAAAGAAAAAAATACTGTACCTTTTGTAAATTAATACCAAACCATTAACCACCTTATTAGTCTATTATTCTACCCATTATAAAGACAGGAGACAAACAGTGGCTAAATGTTCTAACCAAGGCCCAAGTGAGAAGATCATAAACATTTTGGTTTTAAAGAAAATGTATATTCATACTTCATGATGTGTTTTACTAACATTATGAGAGACACAGAGAACTACTGAAAAAAAAAATGGAGCACTTAGAAGTAGACTCGCTCACTCTGGATCTACAGCAGCTACTGCTGAAAAAAAAAATGGACCACTTAGAAGTAGACTCGCTCACTCTGGATCTACAGCAGCTACTACTGAAGATGAGTAAAAGAACAGATTTTTCTGGACGGTGCTGGTACAATTAGGTATAGAACATTTTAAATGAAATTGGATGCCTGCATGATACTATACACATAACTAGTTCCAAATCGATTTAAATTTTTAAGCATAAGATAAGAACTTACTCTTTAAGGCGATAGCAGAGAGGAATGTAAGCATGAATATGGCATGAGTGGCCTTACGTTTGCTGAACGCAGCTGCCTTGCATTGTGGGCACTGTTAAAATTCATTTCTAAGGGACCAAATACTTGGCCCCTGGACCTGAAAAGTGTATGGAAATGACTGATAAGTAGTACTTGCTGGCCAGACTCATGCTTTTCACTTGACCTGTCCCGTCCTTCATTTCATCTTTCAGTCACCTGCCTGTAGTTGGTGTGTAGTCGCACACAGGGATCTGATAAATGAGCACAGGATCCTCGGAAGTGAGAGAGTGAGTGGCTGTGAAGAGCCAGGAGTCTGAATGGCGACACAGAAATGGTTGTAGTGTAAAGATTCTGCACAGATCAAGCAACTGGCGCAAAAGGACATATGAGTGTGGTTAAAGACGTAAAAGTCACGAAGCCTCTTTAGTAATCAGTTATGTACCTCTAAGTCACACTTCGCATTTATAAGATGGGCAAAAAGCAAAAATTTGACAATACCAAACACTGACAAAATGAAGTGGAAAGTTTCATTATGTTGTTAAAGGAAGTATTTTATAAACAGTTTGTCATTAGCCACTAAAAATGGAGATATGACTAATATAAGGATTTAGTACAATTATGGTCACTTCTATCCAATAGGAACCATGCACACAGAGAGCAAAATATATACCCCAAACTATGCACTTGGTGATGACTCTGTTTTTATTGAGTTAATATAGAATGGATAAATATACTTTGGAAGTGATCTACAACTATCACTCAAATCTGTTAGGACTATAAGCATAATATTGAATGAAAAAAATCCACAAAAATATATACAATTTTGATTGCATATATAAAATTTAAGGATAAGTAATTTTAAACTATACAATTTATGTATGTATAAACAGATAGCAACAACCTTTTCTTTAATACATCTAGATAATGGTTACTTTAGGAAGTACCTTGTCATTTGACAATATCCAACACCCATTCATATTTAGTGTTAGAGAAATCGGGAATACAGGGCACATACCTAAACATGATAGAGGCTATATACAGCAAGACAATAGCCAACATCAAATTAAATGGAGAGATACTCAAAGAAATTCCTCTAAAATTGGGGACCAGACAAGGCTGCCCACTTTCTCCATATCTCTTCAATATAGTTCTAGAAGTTCTAGCCAGAGCAATAAGACAACAAAGGAGATCAAGGGGATCAAAATAGGAAAGGAGGAAGTCAAATTATCCCTATTTGCAGATGATATGATAGTTTACATAAGTGACCCCCAAAAATTTCACCAGAGAACTCCTACAGCTGATAAACACCTTTAGCAAATTGGCTGGATACAAAATTAACTCAAAAAAGTCAGTAGCCTTCCTATGTACAAATGAAAAATATGCAGAGGGAGAAATTAGGGAAATCACACCCTTCACATTAGCCACAAGCAATATAAAATATCTAGGAGTAACTCTAACCAAGCAAGTGAAGGACTTGTTGGAAAAAAACTTTAAATCTCTGAAGAAAGAAATTGAACATGACATCAGAAGATAGAGGAATCTTCCTTGTTTATGGATCGGGAGAATTAACATAGTAAAAATGGCCATCTTACCAAAAGCAATTTATAGATTCAATGCAATCCCTATCAAAACACCTATACAATTTTTAAAAACATTGAAAGTTCACTTCTCAACTTCATATGGAAAAAAATACCCAGAATAACAAAAAACAACCCTATACAATAAAAGCTCCTCCCGAGGAATCTCTATGCCCAATCTCAAGCTGTACTATAGAGCAACAGTAATTAGAACAGCATGGTACTGGCACAGCAATAGGCTGGTGGATCAGTGGAATCGAATCAAAGACCCAGAAATGAATCCACACACATATGGTCACTTGAATTTTGACAAAGATGCCAAATCCATCCAATAGGAAAAGGATAACTTATTGAACAAATGGTACTGGTCTAACTGGATGTCTACATGTAGAAAAATGCAATTGGTCCCATATTTGTCACCATGCATATAACTCAAGTCCAAGTGGATTTAAAGACCTCAACATAAAACCAGAGACAATAAATCGGTTAGAAGAAAAAGTGGGGAAGAGCCTGGAACATATTGGCACAGGAGACAGCTTCCTGAACAGAACACCAACAGCCCAGGCCTTAAAGTCAACAATTAATAAATGGGACCTCATGAGGCTGAGAAGCTTCTGTTAGGCAGGAGACACTGTCAAGAGAACACAGCGACAGCCTATAGACTGGGAAAAGATCTTCACCAACACTACATCTGACAAAGGTCTAATATCCAAAATATATAAAGAACTCAAGAAATTAAACACCACCAAACCAAATAACCCAATTGAGAAATGGGGCTCAGAACTAAACAGAGAATTCTCAACAGAGTAAGATAGAATGACTGAGAAACACTTAAAGAAATGCTCAATGTCTTTAGTCATCAGAGAAATGCAAATCAAAACGACTCTGAGATTCCATCTTACTCCCATCATAATGGCTAAGATAAAAATTCCAAGTGACACCACATGCTGGCGAGGATGTGGAAAAAGAGGAACACTCCTTCATTGCTGGTAGGAATGCAAACTGGTACAACCACTTTGGAAATCTATCTGGCACTTTCTCAGAAAACCAGAAATAGAGCTTCCTCAAGACCCAGCTATTCCACTCCTTGGAATATACCCAGAAAATGCTCCACCACACAACAAGGACATATGCTCAACCATGTTCATAGCAGCCTTATTCATAATAACTAGAACATGGAAACAGCCTAAGTGTCACTCAGTCAAAGAATGGATAAAGAAACCATGGTACATTTATACTATGGAATACTACTCAGCTATTAAAAACAAGGAAATCCCTAAATTTGTGTACTAATTGATGGGACTAGAAATGATCATGATGAGTGAGTTAACCCAGAAGCAGAAAGACTTACATGGTATATACTCACTTATAATTGGGCACTAGCCCAAAAGGCATGTCCCACGAAAGTCTTCACTTACCAGGAGATTGGGATAGATGTGAGGACATCCTACTGAGACTCTAGGTAAGAGAAACATAAGAGATGGGGAAATAGAAGGACCCAGAGAGTCCTAGAAACCTACAAGAAGAACATTGTGATAGGTGGATCAGGGCCCAGAAGGGTCTGCTCAAACTATTGCACTAACCAAACCCCTACTCTGATCTACCAGTTCTCCACAGTTATGTGGATAGCGTGGATTGACTCTGAAATGAACTCTGGTGCTCCATATTTGACCACCTCCCCTTGGTAGGGAGGCCTGATGGCATTCAAAGAAAGAATAAGCAGGCTACCAAGATGAGACTTGATAGCCTATGACCATATAATGTGGAATGAGGCCCCCTTCGGTCATAGACCTAGGGGAGGGGAATAGGGTGAAACAGAAGGGAGGGAGGGAGAGAGGAATGGGAATATACAGGTGATGGGATAACAATTGAGTTGTAATCTGAATAAATTAATAAAATTAAAAATTTTTAAAAGTAGCTTGTAAGAACAGAGATGTTTGTTCAATAATGAGTTGTTAACCTGTAACTGCATGTTTCATATATATATGTATATATACATACATATATGTGTGTGTATATATACATACATGTGTGTATGTATACATATATGTGTATATGTTTGTATATGTACATACATATATATGGAAATAGTTCATAATAATTAGGACCAGTGAAATGGCTCCACAGGTAAAAGTACTTGCCACCAAGCCTGATGACCTAAGTCTCATCACTTGAACCCACATGGCAAACTGAAGAAGAGAAGTGACTCCTACAAGTTGTGTTCTACCTTCCATATGTATACCCTGGCACATGCATGCATGCACACACAAAAAAATAAATAAATAAGACAAAATGCAAATAAATTTATTTTTATTTTTAATATATATTTTATTAATTTATTCTTGTTACATCTCAATGGTTAGCCCATCCCTTGTATCCTCCCATTCCTCCCTCCCTCCCATTTTCCCCTTACTCCCCTCCCTTATGACTGTTCCTGAGGGGGATTTCCTCCCCCTGTATATGCTCATAGGGTATCAAGTCTCTTCTTGGTAACCTGCTGTCCTTCCTCTGAGTGCCACCAGGCCTCCCCATCCAGGGAACGTGGTCAAATATGAGGCACCAGAGTTTATATGAAAGTCAGACCCCACTCTCCACTCAACTGTGAAGAATGTCCTGTCCATTGGCTAGATCTGGGTAGAAGTTTGAAGTTTACTGCACATATTGTCTTTGGCTGGTGTCATAGTTTGAGCAGGACTCTTGGGCCCAGATCCGCCCATCATAATGTTCTTCTTGTAGGTTTCTAGGACCCTCTGGATCCTTCTATTTCCCCATTCTCCCTTGCTTCTCTCATCTAGAGTCTCAATAGGAAGTCTTACTCTCTGTCCCACTTTCCTGGTTAGTGAAGACTTTCATGGGACATGCCCTTTTGGCTAGTGTGCAGATATAAGTGAGTGTATCCCCTTTGACTCTTTCTGCTTCTGGGTAACTTACTCATTGTGATCATTTCTAGTTCAATCCATTTGTCCACAAAATTTGGGAATTCCTTGTTGTTAATAGCTGAGTAGTATTCCATAGTGTAAATGTACCAGTTTTTTTTAATCCAGTCTTCAGTTTTTAAAACAAGATTAAAATTATGAACACTTTAAGAATATTAAATTGAAATCAGCCTAATGTAAAGATATGAAATTTACCACTGAAAAT
The DNA here is from genome assembly GCF_903995435.1 of Acomys russatus. Taxonomy (NCBI): domain Eukaryota; kingdom Metazoa; phylum Chordata; class Mammalia; order Rodentia; family Muridae; genus Acomys; species Acomys russatus. The sequence continues at coordinate 34,852,414 of NC_067138.1, forward strand.
AAAAATTATTACTGAAGAAGAAAAAAGGTGATAGTGTATTCCATACCATTATGAAAAACAAAGATTTTTTTTTAATCAACAATAAATTGACAGCTGTTAGATTTGGTCATCTTTGGAAATAATTTCACTTTTCTCCAACTTCAAAAATCCAGCTGTTAGAAGATCTAAGTCAAAATACTCTGGACTTAAGTTAAGCCAAAGGACAAATGATTCCTGCAGAAAGGTTCAAGCTGAATTCTAAAGGCTACGCACACATTAGCCTAGAGAAGAGTTATTCAAACAATGAAAACAGCAAAGGGAACTTTGTAAGAGGGGAAAGCTCTGGACTCGTTCCAAGAACCGAAAGGGACCTTCTTCACAGAAACACAAGGCTGGCATTCAAGATGGCTAAGGAGCGAGGCTGGAGGACCAAAGATGGCAGGAACCTGGTGTACTGGTTAACCTCGATTGTCAAGCTGATAAGATATAGACTCACGCAGGAGACAGGCCTGTAGTCATGCCTGTCGAGAACTATCTGTTAGGGAGTTGAGGCAGGAAGACCTACCCATGGAGGGTGCCTTTATTTCCTGGACAAGGGTTCCTGTACCCAATACCAAGCCAAAAGCAGGATGAACACAAGCATCAACAGCCATCAAACACTCTCTGGATCCTGGGTGCCAGACAATGCGCCCAGCTCCTTCAGCCTCCTGCAGCCTCGATTTCCCTGCCATGAGGGGTGGATGCCTCTGAACTGTGAACTGAAATGACTCTTGTGTCCCTTGAGTTGTTTCTGTTGGGGTATTTTATCAGAGCAGCCAAAAAGAAACTGAGTGGGACTCGATCTTTCCTGAAATGTGAATCCCGCAACGACTCGGGTGGGGAGTAAGAGGCTCTGTGGTAACACTTGTGATCCTTTCCCCACGGCAATGACTGCATATTTCACATAAATGTTTAGCAGAAAAGCAAATACAAGCAGATTAATTTCTTTCCCAGGTGTGAGCTATTTACCCTCTTTATTGTAAGAAAACGTCTGACTCTTTACAACTACCTGACCCAAACAAACAAAAGGTTATAGATTCGAATTCTAAGTTAGTCATTCAAAGAAATGAAATTGTGTGTTTGACTCTGAAGAAATTAATCATATAATCAAAATGGAAACTAGGATTTTCATCATTGCTCCTGCAGTATGATCATTCTCTCCCCCTGCCCCCAAACATATTTATTGATTCTCCGGGGGTTTCACGTCATGTGCCCTGATCACAATCTCTTTCTAGTATTTCCATGTCTGCCACTGCTTTGTGACCTCCCAAAAATAAATTAAAAATAAGGAAAAAAAAAACTCCACTTAGTGTTATCTATATACTTACTGTCAAATTCTTATTGGCCTTCCCAGTAAATACAGACCTTCCCCTTTCTCACATCTGCCAAAAGCCATGGATTGTAGAGACCTATTTTTCAGCATCCTCATACTTTTAAAGAGTTTCTGTTTGTGGCTTCCTGTCTAGGCTATTGTCTTTTGGGGGTTGGGGTAGTGTTTGTCACATAAGTCTTCCATGTCCCTTCCTCTCCGCTGTGTATACATGGTCATCAATACCACAGCAAAAGTAGCCTCCTTGCCCTTCAGTCAGTGGAAACACAGATCATGGGCCTCCACATTGTTTCTGGCAACAGCACAGACCACAAACACGGCCCCTTGCTGCAGTCCTGGACATGAACATGGCCTCAAATAGCAGTGTAGGCCAACTACGTCAATACGGCTCCCAGCAGTAGCATGGCCTACAGATATCTTCAATACCCTCAGTGGTAATATGTGCCACAGACATCATCCCAGCCCCTATCAGGGCCCACAAGGCTGGGCACGGGTGGTCATTGGCCTGGCTGTCTCACCTAGATGCTCAACCTTCCAGCTGCCTACCCTGGCCCAGGGCAGGGTGTGAGCTTCCATGATCCTTTTATTTCTTATGTTCATCGTTGCTGAAAGGAAAAACAGAAGGTGAAAATAAGGGTAGTTAATTGTTTTTGTTAGTTGGTAAATCTTGTCAAAGGCAGGGTGAACTATGCTGATGGTGTGAAATACTTTTTGAATATCTAAATATACTAAAATTGCGGCCCTCATCCTAGCTCAATATTTGTTGGTTTCCATACTAAATGCATTTAAGCACTCATCTTTCATTATACAATGATTTGCAAACTAAACTTACCTAGATATATAAAGGCTTTAGAGACAGCCTTATTTCCATCTTGTTTCTACTGGTCCTTTTACAGATAGTACCTTTTCTTTGACAACCTAGTCATGTCAACTTTTGAATATTCCTATATGTACAGAACTAGGATGCTTCTTAGGTTGTTCGAGAGCCAAAGAATGATCATCCTGATCATGTAACAAAAGTAAATCCACAGTGAAAATCAACCATAATAATTCATCATAACAAATTTATGATAAATTCCTACAGTGAAGATAGATGATGAATAGGTGGATACACAGATAGACAGACATATTTTTTTTCTGTCTCAACAAAGTATATCCTTTGTGAAATTCAACAGTCATTGACAGGTCAGTGTCCTTCCATTTCTTCCTTGGGACCATGCAGCCCATGCAGGCCAAGGTGGATTTCACCTACTGTCATACAAAGACAGTGAGCAAAAGTTGAGACATGTGATACATCACAAATTTAGGATAAGTGTAGCCCTTCTTTCTCTAACGTGGTACAGCAGGAACCATCTTAAGATACCAGAATTATAGTCAAGCAAGGTTTGGGGATTCGAGACAGTGGAGCCATCAAGAAGTCAACTTTGGCATGAGCCATGGAATTTCTAAGAGGAATACTTCCTAAGTATCCACCCTCTTCTGTGATACCTCCCTATTCCATTTAAAAATTTTTATACAATATACAAACAATTAAAATAAAGAGAGAGTTGTCCTTCCTTGTAAGAAGCCTCAGATGTTTTTCTCAGAACTCTTCCTTTCTTCTTAGCTGACCATGGCAAGTAGTCAAAAGAAGTAAAGGCCAAGTGTGGGGACCCTACGTCTAGCCAGCACCCTTGTGGGCCAGCGCCTTACTCACTGAGCCACATCTGTAATACTCGGCTTCCTCCCTTCTCTCCTTCATTTCAATTTGGTCTGCCTGTTCTGCCTGCTCTTGCTTCTGAAGTTTCCCTTCTCACTCTCAGGTCCCTGGGCCTGGCTTTACATATACCTACTATCATCTCATTCTTGTCATAGTTTCTCAGCATACCATACATGCTTGCAATTTCAAAAAATTTCTATGGGACCAGTACAGTTTTGCCCAGAAGTGGAAGTAGGTGGGTCCTTAAAACAACAGAATTCATTCAAGAACTCCAGATAAGACATTTTTTTTTTCAGAGTTATCTCCCAGCAACAGGCACACAAGTACGTCTACCTCTAAGTAAGGAGAGAGAATATTTAATTATAATTCCTCAGCCTATTGAGAGATTAATTTGTTATTATATATACATGTATTGTATATAATTATATATATATATATCCACTTTTTACTTCAAGTCTCCTGACCTTGACATGAAGAAATTTTCAAACTATGTTCACTTGGACAAAAGTTTCTCTTATCCAAATATACTTTTTGAAGCCTGTAGGAAGGACTTTCTGATAAGTATTTCAACACCATGCCTTATTAAACAAGTTATTTCTGTTGTTTACTGTGTGCTTAGCCCATGATAGAAAGCAGATCTTGACTGGTGCATTTTTGTGCAAATTCCTTACATTTCTGTTTATAAAAGAAAGCAAAAACCTTTCAGGGCTATTTGTCACCATGCCCCAGTAGCCAACAATGAACATTATCACCTGCTCAAGTTTTCACTTCCTAATTAACTTTCCCAGAAGTAGGAGCTGCCCCCAAGATATGGCTCTTCATTTAGCCTCCCCTCATTCCATTTGACTCAGTCCCACTTGCATGACGAGCATGTTGTAACTCAAGTGAGGTTTGGAACTATCTTTCATACAAAGAGAGTAACTCGAGAAGGCTTTCTGCAGGACAAATGAATTATCTACTTCAGTTGGAGCCTTTTTAGGGGATTACAAAATGAAGGCTATCTTGCCCAAACCCATGTATAAATGTTGAATCCGTTCCCAAATATACTTATTTTTTCATTCCCAAGGTGAGATTCATTTTCACTTAATCACTAATGGTATTTCCCAGCCCTTCACTGAGAGATTCCAAATCACACATGCACACAACATCTCCATGTATTAACAGTGGTGACCTTTATATAGAATCATTATTATTAGAAAAATAATTTTCATATACTTGTATAATATAGGTATTTGTAATATGCTTTATCCCATAAGAAACTAAAAAGCTACTCAGGTATCCTATAGCTATTATGCTACTGTCCACTTTAATTGAGAGAAATTCTACTGGTAAGATTTGGGATCTACTTGTAATATTGAAATACCACAATTTTACTGCATGAGGATTCTTGTGTGCATTTCACAGGGCGCTGTAAGCTGAGACAGTTAGTTCTGCAAAGGACATAGATGTGAGGAGACCATGACAATGTCCACTGGAAGACAGGAATCCCAAGGCCAAAGGATGACTCTGAAACCAATTGGAGGTGACCTGGTATCAGCACACTATGATGTTGGATTTCAGATCGTTTTAAATGAGTGGGTTTTGCTCTGTCAGTGACTTTCTGTAAATCTAGACTCCAGTTCAAAACTCATTGCTCCTATAAAGAAATGTAAATTAGTAACAAAATCTCCATTCACCTACAGAAACGATGTTTTCAGGTACCAGGTAGGAACCAAAAAAAGACCAGAATCCAAACAGTGGCTACTGAGGTTAAGCAATTTTTTTCATTTGCTAGTATATATGGGTAAAGTTTGTAACATCTTTTTGCCTCTAGGAAAAAATAGACATAAGTTAGCTCACACAAATTAATATCATGATGGACTGGGGAAGCCAAGTCATTAAATGTGCTTTTATTCATGTTCAAGATACTTTAAACTACTTTTTATTTCAAAAAAAAAAGGCGTCAAGTGATGAAATATCAACAAGCAGATGAAATGCTAAAGAGAAATGAAAGTAGCTTCTCTGTACCCAAAAGACAGCACAGAATAGTGTTGATGGGAGGAAAAATCAAGGAAGGAATAAAAAGAAGCAGACAGGAAAAAAAAAAAAAAAAAAAGAAGCAGACAGATTAGAGTAACAAGGTCTAAGGTAAAAAACACGAGGAAAAATGTTGACTATCAGTCATGTCACTTGCAGGAATTCTGCTAAAATTCCCTGAGTGGTGGTTTTTAAAGATCACAAATTGCAATATCCCCCTGAAATAGTGTCCCCCACTTGAAGTATGGGTCCATTTGCCTATGTCTGTGCTTTTCACACAATTCTTCCCCACAGAGTGCTGAGCTCTATGAGGTCAGGTCCCTTGGCCTTGTGCATCACTGTAGTTCTGACCTCTGGAACTTTGCCTGATGCTGGAAACGCTAAATAAATCTCCTAGGGAGAAAAGCGGAAGGAAAGAAGGAGAAAGCCAGAGAGGGGAGGAGGGAAGAGATGAGAAGGGCAGATAGCATATAATTTTAAGCAAGAATCCAGATCTCTAACTTCTAAATAGCATAATTTGGTCTAAATAATGATATCTGTAAATATTTTAAGAACATTAATATCTTCAATGTACCCAGAATTATGGGCATGCACAGAAGAATAATTCATGCAATGGAATAAGAGATTCATTTTAAAACATTGGAAAATATGACATCACACAGGATGCCAATTTAACATGGAGAGAGCTAGAATTTGGGTAATTCTATGACAAATGAACCAACTAAGAAATTAAGTGAAATAATGCAAGAGCCAATGAATAAAAATACTAAAATATCTTGATATTAACTCTCTTTAGAGTTTCTGTTGGTTGTTACTGCTTTTGCATTTCTGTGCTTTGTACTTCGTTAGAATTTGTGTAAATTGAAGTTAACATTACAGCAGCCTTTGGAGACTAATAAAGTACCAGGTCCAAGAGCAGTGTGGCATTAAGGTATAGTCTTTAACTCAAGAGAGTAGGGCGCTTAATCCCAGTAGTATATTCAACCAAAGATGTTTCTATTTCTTCAACTATAAAAGCAAAGTAGTAGATCAATTTTAACTCATTCCAATTGTAAATATTTTATATTTATAAAAATAAATAATAAACAAAGCTTATAGTTGACCATAAATAGAAACATCAGGAAATCATCAACAATACTGTCTTCTCATCATACAGTGACTTTTTTTTTAATTAAACAATGCATTTTTATCATATTATTTCCTTTACCCCAACTATACCTAGATCTTCCCCCCTACTCACCCAACTTTATGTTATTTCTCTCTCTTAAAATGCAAGGATTAAACAAAACAAAATCAAAGAATCAAAGATAAATATGAATCATGGAGTCCATTTTGTACTGGACAACTTGTTCTGAGCATAAGACCTGCCCTCAAGTGTGTTGATATGTCCACTGTCACTCCTTTAAAGAACACTAACTTTTCCTTGTCCCAGAAGCTACCAATTGCCAATAATGTATTGGTCAGGGGTGGTATTCTGTGTCCACTTCCCCTCCTCAGTGCTGGGGCTTTTTTCTGGTTGAACCTGAGCAGGTCTTCTGCATGCTGTCACGATCTCTATGAGTTCACATGCATATCATCCCTCTTCTCTCTAGAAGACACTGTTTCCTGGGAGGCCACCACTACCTCTGGCCCTTAGAATCTTTCTACCTCCTCTTCTATGTAGATCTGTGAGCCTTGAGAGAAGGGGCATGATGAAGATTCCTCATTAAGAGTTGAGTGCGCCAAAGGTTCTTATTCTCTATACACTGTCCCATTGTGGATCTCTGCGTAATGGAACACAGCTTCTGCTGTAAGAATCTGCTTGAGGTGCACATACCCATGGGTATAGCAATGTGTCAGTGGGAGCTGTTTGATTGCGATGCTTGTTCAGCAGAACAATACTAGTAGGCGTTCCCTCAGGACCCCGGTTCTGTGGGTTATGAGGACAATATGACAAAGTACTTAAACAAAAACCATAGCAATTTTTTTTAACTCTGGGGTTTTTTTTTTAAGTGATATCAATCTTATTTTTCTTTCCAGGTAACTTAAGAAATTATATTTTGCTACTTAAAAATTGTATTTAACTGACCCTGAAATTTTATACTTGAACAAAAAAAAAATGGCCCCAAGAATTAATGGTGACCATAGAAAGATTATCTGGTAATGTGGCTGCATGGCTGCACCTATGTCATGGGTCCCTCACCAAAGTCCTGTAGAATCTAAGCTCATATCTGACGTTCACCAAGAAAACTGAGCTTTAAAGAACCGCAGACAATTGGCCATGATTGTCCAGATAACAAATGATGAAACTAGACTTTGCACCTCGATATACAAACCTTGATAACTACAATAATGACACGTCTGGCAATATATCCCCGTTGGTATTTGTATATGAATGCATAAACACAACCTGCTGAGTGTTTTTGTTGGTGGTGTTATATGATTTCAGGATAAATTTGTATAGGATAACTACTAGAGAGTTCGCCCCTGGAAAGGCTAATTCTCCCTCTCTCAGTAGTCACCTGCCGGCTGTAGTTCTTTATCTAGGTAGGAAATCTCACGAGATTTTTTTTTTCTCCATCCCATCTTTCCATGATTATTGGCATTACCACGGTTCTTGTCATGTATATGCAGTCATTTCTAGGACAGACTGTTTCACAGTAGACTTCCTGGTATTCTGGCTCTGACAGCTTTCCCATCCTTTCTTCCACGATGTCCCCCGCACTGTAGATGCAAGAGTAATTAATACACCTGCTCATCTGTGATACCTATAAACCACAACAGTGACCAGCATGGCAAGAGAGCTATAAAGGTGCAACAAGTGGCACTCATGTGTTACTGGTAACCAACAGCTGTCTAGGTGGAGTTATGGCCCACTCAACAGGAGGGAAAATATATTGGTACTAGAAACCAGGCCAATTTCCCAAGGCTAGTTATGTTGTACATCTTAGAAAGGAATCTACTATTGCTACTTTGCTAGACCAGCATGATTCCTAACTACATTCTAAATCTTATCCTCAGCCATATATAGCGCCCCAGGGTTTTAATTCTAACATTCAGTAGGGAGAGACACAGGAAGATATTTGAGTTCAAGACCAGCCTAATCTACAGAGTGAGCTCTAAGACAGCCAGAGATACACAAAGAAACACTGTATCAAAAAAACCACAAAATAATAATAATAATAATTTTATACCCATAGAGTAAGTGTAGTTACTACTTCTCATTAAAAATAATCACAGAAAACCACAACTAAATACAATGACAATGCAGAGGTAAATAGATCATGGGGAACCCTGCCCCAATGATTGCATCTATTTGAAATTCCTGACTGAAATAAATAAATAAAATCTGTAAGTGTGTTAGCTGTTTGTTTCTGAGACAAAATACCTGACAGCAGCAATGTAAGAAAGCTCTTCTAGCTCAAAGGGACATATTCCACGGTGGCAGGGAAGGCACAGCAGGAGGAGGAGAAAGGCTGTCACATGCTTTGGCTGTCAGGAAAAGGGAAGCAAACAGGAAGTGGCACCCCAAAGTTCTTCCGTGATCTGTCTCTTCCAGGAGACTTCCCCTCCTAAGGGTTCCACAACCTTTCCAAATAGTGCCACCCTCTAGGGACATGGACCTGTAGAGAGAAACTTCACATTCCCACCACGTGAAAGAATCAGAGCCACAGTTACTAAGTTGAGGGATGGAGCATGGAAGAAGCACAAGGAACCACTGGAGATGATGAGACGTTTCCCTATTCCATTCATGTGGTGTAGTGTGTGTACATGCATTGTGTTCAAAACTCATTCAACTGAAAACTCATTCCGCACCAGTGGTGCACCAAATGTGAGAAGTCACAGCATCCCTTCCAAGATTCAGACAGCAAAGCCCCAGAGGCATTGAATAACTACAAGAAACGATGTTTTCTGGATGGAAAAGGGCAATCGCACACATGAGCCCAAAGTGTTGTGACAAAATGTACAAGGCCTCTATAAGCTCAATCCGTTAAAAAAAAAACAAAGCAAACAGACAAAAATAAATAAATAAAAACGAAAATACAACAACAACAACAACAGAACCACTTCAGCATTAAGGGGGAAGTGAGGAGGTCGTGAAGCCCTACCCACAGCTAAGGCGCTGATATGTGACAATACAGGCAGAGTTAGCTTTCTAACGTGCTCCCGTGGGTGGCCACATACCTAACAGTATATAAGCTCACTAATGGAGCGCAATGAGTTTTTACAAATTGAAGGCGCAGAGTTGGTGTAGGGCATGGAATGGAGAATGACTGATGTTGGGAGGTCATGGGGAAGGGGTGTGAACATGATCAAAATACAATGTATAAAATTCTCAAAGAACTAATGACTTTATAAAGTCAGCCATATTGGCATGTGCTTATAACCCCAATGCTGGGAAAGTGGAGACAAGTAGGTTACTGAGACATGGTGAGACCAGATAATCCAGACAGCTTGGTAAGTGCCAGGCCAATGACAGACCTTGTCTCAAAAAAAGGAAAAAGAAAGAAAGAAAGGAAAAAGGAAAGAAAGAAAGAAAGAGAGAGAGAGAGAGAGAGAGAGAGAGAAAATGGAGCCTAAATAATAACATCTGAGGTTGGCCTCTACCCTCCCCACATACAAACAAACATACCTGCATACATATGCCCACAATATACACACGTACATATTTGTAAAATGCACATATATTGTGACATTTTGATGGCTTAGTAAAATGTAAGTATGATCTTCTAAGAATAAAAAAAATAAAGTTACCTCCCAATGGCATAAATTTATTCCTCCCTCAGTTTATAGAATAGAAAATGGGGAATTAGATAGGTCTCTTTTTCAAAATACTGCCTAGAAAGGAATTTTATTTCATCTCCAACTTTCTAACAGCTATTTCAGTAATGAAGTTAATTTTTCTTTGCTATCGAACATTTCAAGAAAAGTATGCTGTTTTTCTTCCTATTGTTGGTGAGCTTGCTGGCCTTGCCTACTTTAGTCAGTAACATATGGCAGAGCAAACAGAACAATGCTCCCAATAGCTTACTTCAGCAAAGCAGATACCAGAGTTTATTGGGGAAGATTTCCCATGAATTTATGTTTCCTAGGTTGCCCAGTTTTCACAGTTTAGGATAAAATGGCCAATCTTGAATTAAATGTGTTCTCATGCCTCCTACCTGACCCACAGCCCAGGGCTCTTCACAACTTGGCTTGAGCATCCTGGAAAGCCAGCTGAAATTCAATCTTGGTTTGTAAGCCTTGGCAAAGCGTGCACTCTCTTCCCTTCCCAGGGGACCCTAGGAGCCAGCTTTTCTGTGTTTGTGTTGGTAGGCTTTCCCAAGCCCAGGTTGACGTCACCTTTCTCAAGGTTCCATGTCTATCATCCCTGATACTGGTCACTACACTCCAGAGAAAATATAACACTTCAGAGACAATGATAAATATGAAATTTTCTATAGGACTTTCTGAAACAGTCTGTATATTTTTGGACTGCCTCCTCGCCTGCACCAGGCCTCACCCCAACAGCAGTCTTATGTGGTCCCACATCCTGTGACATATTCAAGAATTCACTACTTTGGCTTCTTCCAGTCACCCAGAGCCCTGTGTGAAAGTCTATCAGGTACATAAAAAATGGAAGGAAGTCAAGAAAATGCAGCCTTACTCCTACAGTTAAAGTAAGATGGTTTTCAGCTTAGCATCCCCCTGTGCTAGGAGAGCTCCAGTCAAGGAAATTTCAAAACTAAGACCAACTCCTTTTTTAAGGATATCTTTTGTCTCTTCAAGTTGACAGTATGCTTGGGACAAGTGAAATTTTAATTTATTATTTCCTTATGCTCCAAAGTGGCTTTCTAAATGAAATGACTTTGAAATCCATGAAAACAAAGCAAGGGAAAGCACACACAAAAATAGTGTGGGGAGTATGGGGTCATAAAAATATCAGAAAGCTATAACAAGGGAACCCCTTCTAGCTACTCAGAAGCTTGATCATAAAATTTTTGTTTAAAAGGAAATCAAGAATAAATTATAATCTAATCAATATTAAAGTAAAGAAAACTAGAGGCTGTAATTTCTATTTATATAAGATAGAAAACTGTTTTTCTATCTTATGGCACATAAATAAAATGCCTTATGGACTCTAATTTTCAAAAAGGTTTTAACTCTGACTTTTTGTTTCTTTAAGTACTGATTCAAAAATCTAACATTTCAAGAAATAAAATTTCAAGTGAAATTCAATTTTCCTAGCAAATTTATAAATATGAAAGGAAACATGTGGTTAATGGTGGTATATAATACCTCGAATCAGTGTCTAATAAAGGTTCAAACTGTTAACAATTTTAAATGGATCTCAAAAATATGTTTCAGAGGGCTGAGAAGATGGCTCAGTGGGTAAGATCACTTACCTTTGCAGCCATGAAGACCTGTGTTCATATCCCAAGCACCCATATAAAAACCTGGCATGGCTACAAGCACTCCCCAACATTTGGGAGTAGAGACAAGACAGATCCCAAGAGTTCATTGGCCTAAGACACCAAATGTCAAGTTTCTGGTTTAGTGAGAGACTCTGTTTCAAGGAAATAAGACAGACAGTGACAGAATCCCCTGATGTCCTTTTCTGACTTCTATATAAATAAACATACACACAGCATGTACATACAACACAACACACACACACACACACACACACACACACACACAACTTAATGCTTCCAAAAATGATCCTAACTGACTAAGGGCAGATTATACTAGCAACCAAGTAAAGATTTAGGGCCCATGAAAAAAGAAAACTTAAAGCTAAGATCACATTGGTTCCAGCAGCTTTTTATATGTGGCTTCCACATATAAAACCTTGACCAATTGAAAAAAATAATCCTAACCAGGAAAGCATTCAGGCCTTTGAACACAGTGAGAATTGTTTAACTCTAAATGTATGATAACCAGAGTGTACTTCACCAACCTCTGGCTCAGGTAGGCATAGCATACTAACAGAGGCCCACTATCACAAGCACCCTACTATTTGAATGATGCAACCTAATTGCTTCTGGGATCACATTCCATTTCCCTTAATTAAATGGTGTTTTGGAACAGTGCAGTATGTTGGAAAGCACTAAATGAAATAGTGCAGCATACTCCACTACCCTGCTTGCTGAGGGTATGGTCCATTGTATCATGCTGCTCTGTTCTGACTTGGTGATAAGTGTCTTTCTCTGGGTTGGCTGTGGTATGGCTGCCTGTCCCCTGAGAATCTGTATACTTTTGTATTCTGGATTCTGAACTGCAGATTTTTACTACTTTCCCACTTTGTGTTCAGCAATTGTCAGACTTTTTTGAGCCAAATATATGATTTGCCTTCAACGTGACTATGACCTTATAATTACAGAAAATAATCTATTAAATCCTTGGTTCACCATTTGTCCTCCCTGCCAAAATGCCAGCACTTATTTTTTCATTATATAGGCTTAAAATGGCAGAAACATTATTTCAATACTCCTACTAAATAGTAACAATTTTCTGTTTTCTAAAGGAGAGAGGGAGAGAGAGAGAGAGAGAGAGAGAGAGAGAGAGAGAGAGAGAGAGAGAGAGAGAGAGAGAGAGAGAGAGAATAGCACCTTAGAGAAAAACCTAGTCTATCATGACCCAGTCGACACACACCTTTTTGTTTTGTTCCTTTGATTTTTTGAGACAAAGTCTCCCATTGGCCTGCCATTCACCCAATAGGCTAGCTCAGTTGACCCGTCAGACCCAAGGATCTTTTGTCTCCACCTTCCCATTACCAGGTTTCCAAGTATATACCATCATGGCCAACCTCAAACCCAACTCCTCATGGTTGCAAGACAGCTACTTGTCTGTCTGGGCCATCCTTCCAGCCCCACAGACACATTTTTACAGTAAAAAAAAAAAAAAAGTGGTAAGTGCAGCTAGTGTAACTCATACTCATCACATCACCTTTCCAAATACAGACGAGGTCTTGCCTCTACTGTGTGAGTAACAACACATCTCCAGAGGCCAGGCGCCGGTACCGAGGCCTTATGATCTGATTCCGAGTTGCTGCAACAGCTCCCTCCCATCTGTTTCTAAGTTTATGTCAGCTTTGTGAATTCTGTCGCTGTCATTCCAAATTGCACCAGTTTGCTTGGTCTCTGACCAGTATAAAGCTATGACATAATTCTTCCCATTCTTTTTCAGGATGGTAAAAGCAGTTATTGTCAGAGCCTCAGATTATCATGAAAACCCTAGGATTGGTTTCTGCTGTTTGCAACATTGCTTGACAGGAAGAAAGAGCAGAAAACTACTGAAAGGAAACAGAGGGTCTCATCTTTCCTAATGTCTCTTTCGGCTGGTTGTTGTTTCCTCAATTATAAGTGTACATTAAAAAAAACTATCATCAGGCTGTAATTACGCATTTATATAAATCAAAGCAATTCTGAAGAACCTACTGTCTGTTTTTTTCATGCTCTGTGTGTTGCCTGCTCGTGTCATGGGTTGGTTGTTTGTTTGTTTGTTTTGCCTGCTCATGTTTTTAGATAAATGTTATGGCTCTCCATACACTAATCCCATGACAAGATTATACTTCCTGGTCCTCTGTAGTTGTCAGAGTTGTCATGGCTGTTCTAGCATGGTGAGTTTTGAGTCGTGATGAAGGAACAAAGGAAAGCCTCCGTTGACTTCACAGGACATACACGTGCATACGATCTGAACAAATGCAACTTTCTCATATACATTATGTCCATAAACTTAACAGAAAGTTTCCATCCTCTCTTTCTAACTTGAATTTTACCTTCTTTTTCTTCTTCAGTTAAAAGTCTTCCTCATTTTGCTGTAACTTTTTAATCCTCCCACTGAGAGGCAAATTGATGAAGGTTTGGGTGTACAAACTACTCATATTATTTGCTTTCAAGTTAGTTTATTCAAAGACTTCCCATTGTCAGATACCTTTAAAGGACAGTGCTCTTCCTCATCGCTCTGCTGTGTGTTCTTCTCCTAACACCATCATGCTTCAGCTTGCGGCCCACTCGGGTGATGACAAACCCTAGACTAGCTGGATAGGAGTTGAGCTTCTGACATTCAGAGCCTTTAGCTTCAAACAACAGAAGTAAATGCCAGCTAAGAAGTAAGAAGAAATTAATTAAAATACCATCAAGAGCTTAGCAATCAGTGGAAGACTGAGGCTGAAAGGCTATAGAAACATCCTCCTCTAGAATCCAATCTGTTGAGCTCTCCAGATACAAGGTGAAAGTTATTATTCTTTATTTCTTCAGTGCTGGCCCTTAAACCAAACTCTGATGTAGGTTCTCCTGACTGCTATGTTGTGTGAATGTAAAGAAAGTTAGGAAAGCAAAACACTGGCATTTAATGCTTCTGCAGAGAAGGCAGCTTTTATTCTCTGCACCACACACAAGATGGAGGGCTAAATATTACCTGACCTTTTACTAAGGATTTAGATGCTGAACCAGAGAAAACAAAGAGCCAAAATAAATGAGAAGTATCTATTTTCAGCATAGCAGTTCAATACATAAGTGCAAGAGACATGTGGCTTCAATTGACTATGGGAACAAATAGCCATCGTCCTTTTCATCCCTGTGCTCTTAAACCATTGCTGCTATTTGCAAAGTGAGATGCATTCATGAACTTTATGCCAATTTTCATATTCTTGCTTTGCTACTGACTGTGCAGCAAATACCCTCTCTCTTACCCCCACACTCACACGTGCACACTGCATTTATGCAAATGTCAGCAGTAGCAGTTCCACGTACACAGTCAGGTGGAATAATTGTCACGAGCAGAGGTGGCCCCAGAGTCACAAGCCCACTTGTCCACTCACCTCTGTGACTCAGTTTGCACAAAGCAGAGGCTGGATGCCAATCTTAAATAATAGCATTTAATCCCAGGATGAGGAAGTGTTCAGCATGTAGAGCACTTGCTGCCCAAGCAGGAAGACCTGAGCTTGAATCTCCAGCTGCCACCTTTAAAAGCCAGGCATGGTGTAAACGTACCATTCTTCAACTGAAGGACACTTAGGCTGTTTCCATGTTCTGACTATTATGAATAAGGCCACTATGAACATGGTTGAGCATATGTCCCTGTTGTGTGCTGGAGCATCTTCTGGGCATACTCCAAGGAGTGAAATAGCTGGGTCTTGAGGAAGTCTTATTCCCAGTTTTTTGAGATAGTGCCAAATAGATTTCCAAAGGGGCTGTACTAGTTTGCATTGAAGGAGTGTTCCTCACTCTCCACATCCTTGCCAGCATGTGGTGTTGCTTGAGTTTTTGATCTTAGCCACACTATGGACTACTACTCAGCTATTAAAAACAAGAAATTTCCAAATTTTGTGGACAAATGGATTGAACTAGAAATGATCACAATGAGTGAGTTAACCCAGAAGCAGAAAGAGTCAAAGGGAATACATTTACTTATATCTGCACACTAGCCAAAGGGGCATGTCCCATGAAACTCTTCACTAACCAGGAAAGTGGGACAGAGAGTAAGACTTCCTATTGAGACTCTAGATGAGAGAAGCAAGGGAGAATGGGGAAATAGAAGGATCCAGAGGGGCAGATCTGGGCCCAAGGGTCCTGCTCAAACTATGGCACCAGCCAAGGACAATACAAGCCATAAACTTCAAACCCCTACCCAGATCTAGCCAATGGATAGGACATTCTCCACAGTTGAGTGAAGAGTGTGGACTGACTTTCACATGAACTCTGGTGCCCCATATCTGACCACGTACCCTGGATGGGGAGGCCTGGTGGCACTCAGAGGAAGGATAGCAGGCTACCAAGAAGAGACTTGATACCCTATGAGCATATACAGGGGGAGGAGGTCCCCCTCAGTCACAGTCATAGGGGAAGGGAGTAAGGGGAAAATGGGAGGGAGGGAGGGAGGAATGGGAGGATACAAGTGATGGGATAACAATTGAGATGTAATATGAATAAATTAATAAAAAAAATTTTAAAGCCAGGCATGGCCCATGCTCCGGCAGCCCCACTGCTGCAGTGGAAAGTGGAAACAGGTCTCTACTGGCTGGTAATCTGATGGGGGAAAATGGTAGTTCTGGGTTCAGTGATAGACTTTGTCTCAACAGAATAAGGTAGAGAGCGATGAAGGAAGAAACCCACACTGTCCCCACAGGCGTGAGTGCCCACATGTACACTCACAAGTGAGTCATTGTATATATGTACACATAAAATTATGAAATGAAATGTATTGCTCCTCAGGATGAAGTCATGAAGCTTCTTTGATCAACCATTATGATGTACCTTGAAGTATCCATTTGTATGATTTAACCAGCAGTGAAATGAGGTATTTGGTCGCAGTGAGGTCCAAATGTGCTTCTAGATGCTAAATTCTATAAATCTTTTAGTCCCGGGTTCAAAGAATTGCACAGTATTGTATTGGGTACAGCCTCCTGACCTAATGATTATGTGGTCTCAGGACATGATAGACTGAATAAATACTAGATATCAGTTGAATAATGCATATATATTAAAAGGATGGATGGATGAATGGATGGATGGATAGATGGGTGGATGGATGAGTAGTTGAAAATTCCAGGCCAATCTATGGGCCTCTCTCTGATTATCTTTTCAACTAACCCTTGCCTTTCCCTTTTCAAAGACTAACACTATGACTAATAATCGCTGAAAGATGGCTCAGCTTTTAAAGGCTCACCACCAAAATTAGAAGACGATTTAAAAATAAAGATTTTTTATTCAAAACTCAGTGGTTCTAAATATAGTCACAGAGTTAAATTACCATCACAATTTCAGAGCCTTTATATCATCCCCACCTAAAAACAAACAACATATATACTGTACTTGTTACTTTCCATGTTGCAGAGATAAAACACTGACAAAAGCAGCCCATGAGGGTTCAGTCCCATCACAGCAGAGAAGGTGTGATGGAGGAGTGGGTGGTGGCTGGGCACATCACAGCCACAGTCAGGAAACAGCATTAAGGGCCAGAATTCCACCTGCTTTATCTTTTTTTATTCATTTAAGAACCTAAACCCATGGCATGGTGCTGCCTCTACACAGGGTGATCCTCCTGGCAACATCCTTATAGATACACCCAGAGGGGCATTTCCATGGTGATTCTAGATCTAGTCAAATGAACAAGGAAGAGTAACACATCACTAGGCTAACCTCTATCCTTCCTACCAAACCCCAACTCTAAGAGACCACTAATCCAC
Organism: Acomys russatus; assembly: GCF_903995435.1. NCBI lineage: Eukaryota > Metazoa > Chordata > Mammalia > Rodentia > Muridae > Acomys > Acomys russatus. Next base: position 34,869,628 of record NC_067138.1, read on the forward strand.
TTTCAGTCTCAATAAATTTATATATCCTGGACATTTCATGAATAAAATTACTGGCTTCTTTAATTTCTCAAATATTTTAAAGGATCATCTGTATTATAACATTTATCAATGTGTCATTCTGTTCATAGCCAAATAGCATTTCATCATACAAATGTACAATGTTTTACCTTCTCATCAGTTGGTGAGTATTTTGACTATTTTCTATTTCATCTGTTGGTGGGTGTTTTAATTATATGCTCTTATGAGTAACATGTTATGAACATTAGTATACCAATTGTATGTTCATCAATATTTCCTATCTCTTGGGCATATACCTAATTGGAGCTGCTGGATCTACATGAGCACTCATGGATGTAAATGCAGTTTCTGGATCTGATAGTAACTCTGTACCTGAGGCTTTAAGGAACTACTACATTTTCTAGAGTGGATGCAGCATTTCCATCCCCATGTGCATATCTGAATATTCCAGCTTCCCGTAGTCTCACCAGGACTGTCTGGCCATTATCTCTTCCTGATCATTGCCAGTGTAGGAGTACCTCACTGTGGGTTTGACTTCTGTTTCTCTAAAGACTAATAGTGTTTGGTATTTATCATGTGCTTATTGGCCATTCATAAGTGTCCTTTCAAAAGATGATATTTTGATCATTTTAATGAGATTATTTGGGGTTGTTTTATTACTGAGCTTTTAGACTCCCTCAAATGTTCTATATATGGATTGCTATACGTAGAATACTTGAAAAGATTTTCACTTATCCTAATGATTATATTTTCACCATCATTATGGCAAACTTGAAAATTGAAAAAAATTAAAGAGTTCAGTTTATTTGATTTTTATTTCATTATATGTGGTTTTTAAATATAAGACCTTGAGGTTCTAATATTTTTAATTGGCATACAAGTTGTTATAAAATTATTCATAATAATTATTTCTCAAGATTTATTTTTATTTTATGTGTATAAGAGCTTTGTTTGCATATATGTAATGTACCATGTGTGTGCCACTCCCACATACAATCCTAAGTATATATACATAATCTTTTCAGTCTGTCTAATGATACTTGTATGTATATGTTTTCAGGGAAGACCATTTGGTATCGGGTAACCAGTTGGTATGCTCTTCCCTGGGAAATACTACTTCTCCCACTCTCAGGATTTTTAGAAAGGGCTGGGACCTTGTGAGCTTTCCCCATTACATGTTAGCTTGTCTATTGGTGTGCTCCTTGTTCACATCATGCTGGGGCAGCCATGTTGGTGAGACTTCATGGGTGAAGCTTCTCTGACATTTCTAGGAAACATGATCTCCTAGTAAACTCCCTGATCCTCAGGCTCTTACGATCTTTCTGCCCTTGTTCCACAATGAGCCTTGGCTGCAGGAGTTGTATCGTAGGTTTATCAGTTGGAACTTTGTATTTTGATCAGTTGTAGTTTTCTGTAACGGCCTCTGTAGGTTGCAAAAAGAAATTCTCTTGATGAGGTATGAGAACAATGCACTCTTATGCATATAAGGATAGATCTTAGAACAGCAGTTCTCACCTGTGGATCATGACCTCTTTGGAGGTTGAACAACCCATTCCCAGGGGTTACATATCAGATATTTACGTCATGATTCATAATAGTAACAAAATTACAGTTATGAAGTAACAACAAAATAGTTTTATGGCTGTAGGTCACCACAACATGAGGAGCTATACTAAAGAGCCACAGCATTAGGAAGGTTGAGAACCTCTAAGTTAGAATGTTAGATTAGGCTGGCTTAGTAGCGTTCTGATTATAATTTTGTCTCCCAGATCCATGGCTTTCAGAGTCCCTGGTAATTAGCTAGCTTACTGGTACCAGACATGGTCGGTTTGTTTGTTTGTTTGTTTGTTTGTTTGTTTGTTTTGATGGTGGTGGTTGTGGTGGTGGTTGTCATTGTTGTTGTTGTTTGGGAATTTTTTGTTTGGTTTGGTTGGTTGTTTTTCCAAGTCAGGGTTTCTCATGTAACAGCTCTAGCTGTCCTGGAACTCACTCTGTAGTCCAGGCTGGCCTCGAACTCATAGAGATCCCCCTATCTCTGCCTCCCAAGTGTTGGGATTAAAGACATGCACCACCTCCACCTGGCTCTTCGTCTTCCTCTTATTGAGTAGGTATTAAGTCCAATTAGAGAGCTGTTAGTTATACCAAAGCATGTGTACCACTGTTGCACCCTTAGGGTTGTTATGCCATTCCAGTCATTGTGGTTGATAGGCATCATGGATTCATATCCCATATCATACCAGTTGTTTTCCTCCTTTGGTGCTCCCTGGTAATATAAAAGTTGGTCTTTAGGGAGGAGGCTTCTTGGTCAGATCCAGGTCCTGTGTCCAAAGTGGATGATGTCTTCAGCAAGAGGGAACACCTCCGGGGAACAACCAAAGGCAACAGCAACAGCCAGTAATATGTTGAGAGTCTCCTGGACAATCCTGACTAGCAATTTTCAAAAAGAACTCATGGCTGGTGTTGGATAACTGTTAGATAGCCTGCAACTCTTGGGGGAGCAATGTCAGCCCATGGGTTTTCTGTTCCTTATGGAACTGCTTAAGGTAAAAAAGGATCTCATTAAGATTCACTATGTTGTGCTCATTCATCAGAGTATTTTCCAGCTTAAGATCATTTCTTCATTCATGATTTGTTTAGGACTATATTGGTTAATTTATTTTTTTTTTTCAATTCTTCAATTTCCTTCTTTTTTTTTTTTTTTTTTTTTTTTTTACTTCTAATTTCCACATGGTTTGTGCATATATGTTGTAAGACATCAATACTTTCAGATTTGGTGAGTGTTGATTTGGTCTCTTGTGTAGTTCTCTCCTGGAGAATGTCCCATGTCTACAAGTAAAGAATATATCTCTTACTGCTGCATGGGTTGTTCTGTCATTGCTTTACAGTTTCAGCCAGCTTACTTGTTCTATGTAGTGTCGCAAGAGGCACAGCAGAGTATTCAAATATTATGGTTGAACTGTCTACTTCCTTCTTTTCTGCAAGATTTTGCCCCACACACTTTGTATGTGAGGGAGATACCTTCCTGCTGAGTTAAGTTTTTATCATCATTGTGAAATGATGTCACTCTTTATCTCCAGTAATCTCTTGTCTGTCTGTTTACTTTAAAGTCTATTATGTTTGATATTGTTATAGATCGTCTATGTTCTAATGGTTATGGCTTGAGTGACATATGTTTGTATTCCCTGTTGTTGTTTAAACGTTTTATATATTTAAACTTATTGCATACCTCCTCATGGTGGTTGTTTGAATAGGAATAGCCCCAACAGACGTATGTTTGAATGATTAGCCCATAGGGAACAGCACTCTTAGAAGGTGTGGCATTGTCGGAGGTGGTGTGTCACTGTAGAGGTGGGCTCTGAGGTCCTCCATTCTTAAACTAGGTCTAGTGTGGCACACTGTCTCCTTCTGCTGCTGATGGATCAAGCTGTAGAACTCTTAGCTCCTCCAGCACCATGTCTGCCTGCACACTGCCATGCTTCCCACCATGATGACAAAGGACTAAACCTCTGAAACTGTAAGCCAGCTCCAACCAGCTGTTTTCCTTTGTAAGGGTTGCCATGGTCATGGTGTCTCTTCTCAGAAATAGAAACTCTAGCTAAGACACTCATGTACATATAATGTTGCTGTGTCTCCTTTTTAGTCAAATACGGCAGTCTCAGCAGTTTTAGTCTATATAGTCCTTTCACTTTTAATGCCATTGTTGATGTTAAGTTTCTTTCTTCCATGCTTTAGTTTTGTTTGTCTATATATCATAACACTTTTGATTCTCTAATTTTTTCCTTGTTTTTTTAATACCAAGTAAGCCAATATTCTGCATTAATTGATTTTAACACCAAGTTTTCTAGTACTTCTTAACTACTTATTGTTACTTTTGTTTTTAAAGGTATTTTATTTTATTTTTTTTAAATTTATTTAATTTATCCACTTTACATTCCAATCATAGCCTCTTCCTTCCTCTCCTCTCAGTCCCACCCTCCATCCAACTTCCCCCATCCCCCTCCCCTCCTCCTAAGAAAAAGGGAGGCCTTCCTACCAACCCACCGCAGCACATCAAGTTGCATCAGGACTGAGTGCATCCTCTTCCCTTGTGGTCTGGTAAGGAAGCCCCAGCCAGGGGGAAGTGATCAGAAAGCAGACAACAGAGTCCATGTCAGAGACAGCCTCTTTTCCCCTTACTAGAAGACCCACATGAATCCTGGGCTGCCCATAGGCTACATCTGTGTAGGGGACCTAGGTCCAGTCCAGGCATGATCCTTGGTTTGTGCTTCAATATCATCAAGCCTCTCCCGGACCTGGTTTTTTGTTTTTTTGTTTTGGTTTTTGTTTTTGTTTTTGTTTTTTGGCTTTGTTAGTCTTCTTATAGAGCTCCTGTCCCCTCCATGTCTTTCTATCCCTCTTCCCACTTTTTCACAAGAGTCCTTATGTTTTGCCCAATGTTTGGCAGTGAATCTCAGCATCTGTTTCAATCTGCTGCCATGTGAAGCCTCTCCAAGGGCAGTTATGCTAAGCTCCTGTCTGTCAGCACAGCAGAGTATCATTAATAGTGTCAGGGGTTGGCTCTTGCCCATAGGGTGGGTCTTAGGTTGGGCCAGACATTGGTTTGACATGCCTTAAATCTCTGCTCTATCTTTATCCCTGCACAACTTGTAGTCAGGGTAAATTTTGGGTTGAAGATTTTGTGGGTGGGTTGATGTTCCCCTCCCTCCACTAGGAGTCCAGTCTAGTTAGACAGTGTCCTCTTCAGTCCCCATGACCCCTGCTACTAGGAATCTCAGCTAGAGTCACCCCCATATTCTCCCAGAAGCCTACCCTGTCATAGGTCTCCAGCTTGTCACAGAGATGCCCCCATCGATAGTTTCTCTTCTCTCTGTAGGCCCTCTGTCCTCCCACACTTGCTATCTCCAGGTCTGACTTTCACCCTCATTTCTCTCCTCGCCCCCTTTTCTACCTTGTCCCCTCTCTTCAACTCCACCTGCTGTCTATTCTATTTCCTCTTCTGATTGAAATGTATTGTTATTTTCTTAATATTTCCTCTGGGACTCTACACTTGAACTTATATGAATATGCTTCAATTTATACTCACTAAATCATGAGAATACATTAAAAATTGTCTGGCACACTTGTATTCTTATTCCCTTTTTTTACACCATTATTGTTATACATTTTAAATCTACCCATTACCTTCCCCCACGCTATTTCAAATGAAGTCAGTTCCTGTAATAAAGCTTGGAGCTCTCTAAAACTCTGTTCTCATGGCTTTCTTTCACTAAGCAGCAGTGAGTACTACTGCTGTTAAAGAGTGGTCTGGACAGTAATTCACTTCTTCCAAAGTATAGCCCTGATTTTGAGCAGGATACTAGGGTGGAAGAACTGCCACTGGTCTTTTCAACCTACCTTTCCCAATATCACTCATTTCTCTATAAATAAGATTAGAAAATGGCAGTCAGGGCCCAATATTTATGAACTTCCAGGACTGGGATGCAACTTAACCCTATGCATAAGAATTTCTAGTGGAGTAAATCCTCCATGCCTTAGCCATTCTTCCTAAATGTAGAGGTTCTTCAACACAGAGCCGAGAACCTGTAATGATGCCCTACATCTGCTAAGCAGATCTGTAGCCTTAGCTGAAGAGTAGAGACAGAGAGAGCCTTGGCTGCACATTTGGAGTACATTCCATCATGATAAACTGAGCACAGGAAAGGAGGGAAAGGCTGTCTTTAGTGTCATTAATTTCTACTCGTTTTACTGAGACAGAGTAGATGTTCTTAAATAAGTGTTTATTTTTCAAGTACATTTCCAAAGATTCTAATGTTCATTTTTAGTAATTCTTTGCAGATAAGATTGAGTAAAGGGTCTTCAATATTACCTATCTACTATTTCAGAGCTCACTCCTCATTTATCTTAAAACACTGCCTGAATTGCAAAATTTAGATTGGCAAGCCACACAACCTATATCATAAAACATTCCTGAAATTCATTCATGCTGTCTTCCTTGCTTTGTTGTTCAGTCTCACCATGCTCACTCTATCAAAAAATATCAAGGTTAAGTAATAGAAAAAAATTAATGATATTGGCTTTACCCATTACTCAGGGACCACTGGATCCCTGACCTGGGCCAGCATATGAAAACATTTACTTCTTACTTCATGCAAGACCAGATGAAGCTTCCTCCCAGATTCTTGGTCACAAGTTTAATTTTAAGCATCCTTTTAATGGTATGCATCAATAAAAGCATCTCTCTCAGGAAATAAATGGATACAACACACACTCTGCACACATCTCAGAACGGTAGTGCTTCTTTAATGATCCAGTAGTGACATGTCACTCCTCACATGCCGAGCTGAATCCAGTGTGAATAAGCCTCAGTTCATGGCCAATTGCTTGATATTGCCATGTGCTTTCTGAGTATTTGTCAAAACCGTTTTGCCAACAGCTTCAATGCATTTGCAGAAAGCTTTTTGTTTTATTATTCTCTGTAAGTTGTTTGTACTTAAAACAGAACGGTGAATATGTTTGTAGCACTAATACCGTTACATAAGGTTCTTGCCAACTCATCTGCACATTTAATGAGTGTATGCTATCTAATCTCACTTATCTATGAATAAACCGTAGCAGCATGGTCGCCAAGGACTGACTACAGCAGATTTACACCTGATCTCCCATCTTTTAGTTTTAACCAATTGTGCACTGTCTTTGGATTTGTTTGATCTAAACTCAATTAAAGGAACTGACTGACTTTATCCAGGAATTCTTAGCCTAAACCAAAAGGGTAGGGGTTTGGCTTCCAGGGGTTCCAATATGTAGGTGGCACAAAACAATATATTTTAAACATTTTAAGATAGACATTTCTGCTGCTCAGAAATTAAGTTGAGGATGTAGGTCAGTGTTAGAGCACCTGTTTAGCATTAGCAAGGCCCTAGATTTAATACACACACACACACACACACACACACACACACACTTTAAAAATACTAAAAATAAATCTTTCTTTAAATATTTTTATTTTTTACATATATTTATATTATTATACATATATACAATAAACTACTTATAGCAAGAAGAACCATAACACAATCAGGAATTACATAAATGTTACATTCTTAGTGTTTTGACTGTTTATATTTGGCATCCTTAAAGAAAACATCTTTCTTATCTTGGTGCATCTAAAATTCTGAATGTAAATCAAAATCTATCACATCTCATCATTATCAGCTTAAAACATCTATCTAGATCTAAAAACATCTTAACCCCTAAACAATTAAGCTTAATTGTAAAACTAAACTATCTGGTCTTCAACCCCATCAGAAACTTGAGAAGGAATAAAATTGATTACCTGAGTATACAAGGAGTGCAGGTTAATAGCTTTCCAAATGAGAAGATGACAGAGACAGTTTGCTACCTGAATAGTCACCCAAAACTCTCTATGACATTGGAGCATCATCTTCAGCCTTCTGGCCCAATATATCTGACAGATATGTTTGTGAGACAGGAACTATTGAGGACTTACTTACCCTGTCTTGGCAGAGTTTGGCCATCAACTCTGCCAGTATCCAAAATTGCCCTGTTTTAGGCAGAATTCTGAAGATGGTTTCAAATGTGGCAAACAAGCCACTGGGCAAACAATAAATCTTATAAAAAATGATGAAGCTAGTAGAACAAGAATGAAGTTCTTTCTACTCAATTGACTTAAGGAATTGATGAATAAAATATGAAGAATTCATACCCCACAGTAGCAACAATGATGAAAACCATGATTTAAAAATAAGCCAAAAACATCTCTCCAGATAGTTTTTCAAAGATGTACAAATAGTAAGTTTTTAAATGGTTCTTAACACTAGTAATCCTCTGGGAAAATGAAGTCAAAACAAGTTAGCAAGTCTTGGCTGGGATTTGTACAATAGGGACATTTGGCACATCATTGGTGGGACTGGAAAATGAGGCATCATTTTGAAAGGCAGTAGATGTTTTTTGAGAATTTAAAATTAGAACTACAATGAATCTAGCAGTCCTAATTTCTCACATATAGACAAAGGGATTGATTAAAGTCTTTAAGAGATGCTTACACTTTTTATCTGCAGCTTTGTTGACATTATGCAAAGTTAATGTCAGTAAATTGATGGACTCAAAGAAAATATGGTACTCAGATGCTGTTGAACTTTATTCCATCATACAAAGGAAAAGTCTGCCACCCAGTGACAACAGGAATGGACCTAGGGATGGACAGTACACTATGTTAATTACAGCAGACCTGTATGATGTCTCTTTATTTGGAATCTTAAATAATTAAATTCAAACAAACAGATAGCAGAATAGTGGTTTCTGGGTATGACGGGGGTGGGGGCAAATGGAGAGATGTGAGTCAGGGGTGCAACGTGCAGTTGGATATGGTGAAGATATACAACATGAATGCCACAGCTTTGTGAGAGTTGCTTGAAATGCATTACGATAGTGGCTCATACCCAGAGAAATGGAAAAAAGAAGGTAACCATATATCATATATATATATATATATATATATATATATATATATATATATATATATATAAACTAGATTGAATGTATTGATTACGTAAACATATCAAAGCATTAAAATTGTGCACCTCAAATACACATAGTCTTTAAAAGGTTTAGATTAATTAAGTAATAGCTAGGGGCCGTGACGACTATATGAAGTGGCGAGCAGGCAGAAATCTCATTTGTTTAGAAGGCTCTACAAAATAGTGCTAATCTCCAGATTCTTAGGACACACCTAACTTCCTGACAATCTTTATACTCCATTTCTGCATCTCCTATAAAATCACATATTTGGCAATTCAGAAACAAAGGGAGGTAGTTAGAGGCCCAAACATCAGTTTCTGAGTTGCTCTGATATCAGTTGAGAGGAAAACGCAGAAATGCCTCAGAGCTTTCACTTTCCTGAGTCAGAACAGGTCATATTTATTCATTTTGAAAATCTTCCAGCTTATTGCCACTGAAATCAGCGCTGCCATTTCTGGACTAGCGCTGGCCCACTGATTGCTAGTGACGTATGAGAAGCATGACCTCTAGAATTTGCGCCTGTTAGCAGTTACTGCAATCTGACAAAGTAGCCTCACACCTGCTGAATCTAATAATGAATTTGGAAGTGACGTTGTATGTTTCTATTTCAGGATGTCACTCTCATGCTGGTTTGTTTCAATGAACTTTGAAAAAAATATTAGTTGGCCATAGATTGAAAATGAACAGACCCAATGCTTCTCCACAGAATGTGCAAGATTATTGACCACAGTCTAGGTCTCCTCTTGCCTTCCTTCCGATTGCCATGTGAAGAATGCTGAAGAATTAGAAATGCAAGTTTTCCCTTAGTATGCCTCCTATAAAATATAAGTTTATGCTTTATGTCAGTCTTGTATTCCTCTGTAATGTATCACCTTAAGGTTCACAGGTTAAAACACAGATGTAGTGGCCATGAGATGGCACGGTGTAGCTGGGTTCTTTACTTGGGACATTATGTGGGCAACAACACCAAGACATTAAGTGGGCTCAGTTCTTAACTGGAGACTCTAGGGGAGAGTCTATCTGCACACTCCTTGTTCTCAACGGATTCCAGTTCCTTGCAGTGAAAACAGGCCCCATTTCCTTATGGCCAGAGTCTTCTCTCAGCTCCTGGGCATGCCCCTGACTCTTTAAGATGGTAAGAGTGTAGGGTGTTTCTTCTACTACAAACCCCTGACCCTCTCTGCTTTGACTAACCAGAAAGAGCCTTTGAGTACAGGCTCACTGGGCTTCTCTCCCTAGCTTAGCACCAGTTTTGCCACAGAGCATAATCCAGTCAGAGTGAAACCCACCAAGTGCAAAGACCCAGAAACTACATAACCCCATGTGCCCACAGCAAGAGTCAGGCAACAGAGAAGGTGTGCGGCCATCTTGGAATTCCACCTACCACATGCTCCACGGAACACTGTCTATGAATTCAACAACTGTCTCCTTTGAATTCTGGCTGATAAAGATTCTTGACTATTAAGTAACTATCTTTACATCAATCTATCCTTTGTTTGGAAGGAGTCTGTCTTTGTATACAATCGGTTGGGACTGTTTAATTTCAATGACTAAACTAATATTCACTAACTACCTCCTGTTTAAAAGCAAGGAGCAATAGCACCTGTGTGCTGCGGTACAGATGTTTAGTTTCAGTGCCTTGGATTTCAGATTTCACAGGGAGTGTGGAAACTAGAATTGCTTTCTTTGAAAACTCATTCTTGTAAATTGTAAATACTCTTGAGGGTTCCCATTAAAAGGTATTTCAGAGGAAAGCTATGGCTCCTGCTAAGCGTATTATAGAACCATTCCTTTATAACATAAACTGAAGACTGTGTGATAATGCATTCCAGTGAGAGATGTAAACAGATGTATTACAGATAACTGAAGTAATGCTTTTCTCTCCTGTAAATACAATTTTTGCCACTCAAAAGCTGGAATCAAAGCCTATTTTTAGAGAATTGGTTGAGGGAGCAAGCAGCAGCAGTACCATCTAATTAAATCATATAGCATGCATGATCTCTGTCGGCATTTGAGGGCTCAAGATGAAACAAGAGGGGGAAAGTGTATGTGCCCTTGATAAGTAGTGTTTGCAACAAGTTGGCAAACTGGCAGACACCAAAGGCCAAAATCAGCAGTTTTGCTGTGGAATTATTTTTCAGTGATTTCATAGTGCCACAGCTCAACTTGCATTTCTAATTTTTCAAGATAAAAAGAAACAACACACACACACACACACACACACACACACTTTAAGTAGATTATTCTAGCAAATTGGTCAGTTTAAAGAAAATATTTGATGTTCTTAAGGCTGTTGGTGAAAATGGGAAAACACTTATTCTTTGACTCTGACAACAGCAAAGCCAAATTCTTAACTGGTCAGCAACATAAATGTTTTAATTGTACTGAAAACGTTCCCGCTAATGCCTTGTTTCTGAATTCTAGTCTAGCTTTACTTATATTCTCAGTCCTTTTCCAAGCCGATGTTTCTATGTCAAATACATCATAAGTATTGCAGCCAAGAGACCAGACAATGTTTTATAAAAAAAAAAAAAATAAGCAGCTGGTTACAGAATACCACACATCTTAGTGAGTATGTTTTGCTGTCCGGAGACACAGGAACATGGAGACAGAAAATATGGAGCTGGTGTCTGTTGGATACATTGACCCTTGCCAGGACCTGGACCATGGGCCATGCTCCCAACATGAGAGGGGCAGAAGGTCAGCTCTGTGTCTTTTAATGCTTTATTCTTTGCACTGGGGCTCTCCACCTGTGCCCACAGTGAGTGTTCCCAGAAAGGTGTTTGGCCACTAGGGGAAGAGCCCAGAAATCATCAGTACATTCACATTGTGATAACCTCTCATTCACGCTGTTTGTGGGGAAGAAATCATCATTCTGAAACTTTCCTGATGGCAGAGCATGGACACCTCACATTGGACAGTGAGAGTGGCAGTGATTCATCAGTCTCATATGCTCCTAGTGTGGAACAGGAAGATGCCACATGCCATGCATGGCCACACAGGAGTTGCCCTTGATGACAAACCACACAACTGGGGCTGTGAAGGGCAGACTTTGTAGGATCACAAGGGAGAGGTACCCATCCCCGACCCTGACCCACCCCAGCTCTGTGATTAGATATGCTATACCCATCCCCCCTCTGCCCTGTCCTAGTTCCAGATGTGCTGTACCCAGCTCCTGATTTGCTGGGCTCATTTGACTCACTGGGGAAATGAAGGCCAGTGGTTTGGGGATTGAGCCGGGTGTAGCTGACTGAGCCACCATGACAAGTAGCTGTATCTTTCCACTGGTGCGGTTTCCACAGGCACAGTTTTGAGAATAGGGGACTCCCCCGTAGATGTCTGGCATCTTGTTAGATTTAAACATATCAAAGTTGCCCTTAAAATTGTCATCCTACTACAGCTCAGGGGAGGAAACTGAACTAATTAAGACTCGACACAGCCCAGTAAAGGTAAGACCAAACCTTAACCACTGTAAAGTCATTCTGCAGATAACAGTAGTAGCAGTGATAAGAGCAGTGATAGTCTAGAGCTATTCCTAAAGTTTTAAGGAATAGGAAGTTCTAACATCTCCTTGCCTGGAGCTTTATAGCTCTTTCTAACAAACATTGACCATGGTTCTCAGTTGCCTACATATTTGTTTCTTGTATGTTTCTTTTTTGTTGTTGTTGTTGTTGTTGTTGTTTTGTTTTGTTTAATTATTTTTTTCTTCCCCCACCACCCTGGGCAAGATTAGACTATCACCGGAGATGATCAGTTATTCAAACCCCTGCTCACTTCCTTCTTGACCCGGAGGCTGTCATTTCTATGATGGGCCATTTCTGGGTTTTTTTCCAGAAAAAGCACTATTGAAGTCGCCTTTACTTGAAGTGATTCATTTCCACCTTTTTATCCCCCTCCCCGGTAGTTTAGAAAATGCCAAAAAAACTCAGGGTGCCTCATGCTGGTGCCAAGACTTCTTTAGATGGTCTTGGAATATGAGTCTGAGTTCGCCCCTGCCCCTGTCACCAGGGCAACCCTACACTGAGGCTCAGACCCTAATGGACCTGCTTTCTTCATACCTGCGTACCACTGAGGGGGAGGCCTCCAACTTATTTCCAAGAAGTAGTGCCATCAATAACATGTGTCACTCCTGATGACATTAGAAGCCAAATTCTGGCCTTCGTGGCCAGCCACCAGGGGACGTTTTTTGCTGGTACAGTCACTATATAAACTCCCATTTGGTCTTTTTAGTACCCCCTGCTCTGCAAGCATCCTGTAAATTTTCTTGACTTAATTTCACTAGATTTCTGAACCTGCACGTCCTTCCTGTGCATCAAGTGCCAGGAGGACTGAGATCACAGCCACAGGCAGTGCTGGGGTTTGGAGGAAGGTGACAGGAAGCAGCTGCTCTGCTCTCTACTCCCCATTACTGAAAATCACCTGCTGTTTCTCTACAGCCAGATGCCAGTCACTCCAGAGTAACCCAGGCCTCCTGCCCGTGAGCTTGCCTGCCCACTCTCCAAGCTCTCACAGGGCACCATGTGAGCCAGGCATTCCGACCTGGATACCCTTGGGGAAAGGAAAGAAGAGGAATCGTGAAACACACCCACAGAGGCTACCCCAAATCCCTTTGCAGACAGTCCAAGTACTAGGGGAAAAAGGGATCCTGAATTTTTAAGATGCCAAAGTGTTTTAGGTAGGAATAGTTTTCAGTGAGGATAGGGGTTTTGGGTAAGGGTTTATCAGTAGGAATGCTAATCTGAAAATAAAGAGGTTTACCTTCTTGCCTGACTTTGGATGGACTAAAGTACAGTCAGGCTGAAGAGATAGTGCAATGGCTAAGGGCACTTGCTGCTCTTCTAAAGAACCTGAGTATGGTTTCCAGCAGCCATGACAGGCAGTCCACAACCTCCTACAAAGCTTCAGCTTCAGATACAGGGCCTTCTGGTCTCTGTAAGGACTTTCCCCTAAGTGCACACATTCATTCACCTACACACTCATAAGCAAAATTATTTTTAAAAGATTATTATTAAATAAAATGTATAAACACCTATTGGTGTGGACTGCACTTCCACATGAGGCCCAACAAACCAAAAACTAAGTGGAGATGTCCACAATAAACTTTCATGGAACCAACTCCAAACTAAACAGCTTAGCTGAGAGAGAGAGAGAGAGAGAGAGAGAGAGAGAGAGAGAGAGAGAGAGAGAGAGAGAGAGAGAGTTTAGCCAGGAAGATAATGGCATTCCCCTGTTTTAATTTTTACAAGGAAAAGTAATTTTGCTGCAAAACAACAATTTTGCCCTCAACACTTCTTTCCTCATCCTTTTTTAACTGCAAGGCCAATCTCATCTGTTAAGCTCATTGGATCTCTGAATCCAGAATCACAAATAAAAATAAACATTTAAATAACATTTGTTTTACTTTGCCTTTTGACATGCTGAATGGCATGAATGTTACCTGTAAATACCTATAAGGGGTTCCTTAAGGGCTTAGGCACAGCAGTGCATACCTGTCATCCTAGAGCCTGGGAGGCTGAGGCAGGAGGATTGTCGAATCTGAGACTAGTAGGGTGTTGCACAGTAAAATCATGTCTCAAAACAAAACGCCTGTAAGAACCTCTCTAGTTTTCTAAAACCTTCATTTATTTGCGATTGTTACTTATTTTCAAGATAAGTAGATTCAATTTTAGTTCCTAATACGTGTATTGTTTATAAAACACCATTTGCATTAGTAAACCATTGGGTTTCCCAAATGAAGCTGAGGGAAAATATATACTGAAATGTTTAAAAAAAAAATCAATGCTGATTGTGGTCCTATATTAAGAAAAGAAAGCAATATCTTCAGTAATTTGAAAGAAAATTACAGGTTATTTTCTTCTGAGCAGAATGTTTTGAATATTCAATCACATTTCAAGTCTAGTCACTTGATTATTAAGCCCTCAGTCATCTTCAAATGTCAGCCTCAGAAGCAAAACCTCCAACTAACAAATCATAAATATTTTTAGGAAACAAGGAAGAAAAAGAGAGATTGATGTACATCATAACTCAAAGCTAAGATTTGCTCTCAATAGTTTTGGTAAAGTATGTAAGAAAAACTTTCTGAAAAATCAAGTAGAAGGTTAATGGTTGGTGTGGTCATGTGGTAAGTACATAAATATTTCAGATGTCCCTGAGATCAATGAGAAAAAGCAACAGGTTTTGGCTTCTCAGTTTTCAATAGGGTGAGGTCATAAAGTCACAAGAATATGATTTGAATAAACACACACGAACAAAGCATTAACCTTTTCAAACCTATGAAAGATTCTATGTGTGTTTATTATTTTAATGAACAAGGCCATGGCAGTTATGTTAAGTAGAAAGACCATAAGCTGTGAAGCAGGCAGGAAGGCTGTGTTCTTTGTTCCTAAGGAGTCGTGGTAGAGCAAACCACAGAGGGAGTAGAAGTCATCCCCACAGACTGAGACATTCTTTACGTTATTTTATGACCTGAAGAAGTACTAGCAATGATGGCCAATTCACCAGCCTCGAATTATGAGCTCTAGAACGCAAAGACTCATTATTAGCTTTTGGAAAACCTGAGTGGAGAAACTTGCCAAGCTGCCTTGATTTTCTGGCCTATAATATGTAAGGAAATAGATGGGGTTTGCTGGAAGTTGATAAATGTGTTGTCATTTGTTGTACAACAAGGAAGCTATTAAGTAGAGTTGATGACCAAGTGGTTCCCTGCTTCCAACTGGTATTCTACCTGGGTCAACTACTGCCATTCTTCATCTAGCTCCATGTCACTCTGCATTCATAGCACCACATTTCCCTCCTTGGCCCACTTCCTACTTACCACACCCAACATACAGGAAGACATTTTCTCCTCACAACTTGAGCTCAGTCTACCATGTTCATAGATCTTCATCCTTTGAGCAGCCTCATGGGATGCCTTTCCTGATAAAATCCTACATCCTGAACCTTCAGCACCCCTCAGTTTCCACCAGAGAAAGCCTGACCCACATGAATTTTAACATGGCTCCTTTGACTTACTTCATTTCAGAAGGATGCCTTACTTCCTGGAATAAAACAGATGGGTATGGAAAACATTTCAGAAGAAGACTGGCCAGATTTGGAACTGATGGGATACAGAAGATGAAGGAAAGAGTCAAGTGTGGAACCCTGGAAACATGAAGAATGGTGATGTGTCCAATGTGAGAAGGACGTTAAGACAGCCTGGAAGCAGGACAATGAGACTGGATTTATCATGCTGTATGTGCAGTGTTAGAGGAAAACCCACGACTGCCATGAGCTCCTTTGACTAGTCAGATCCCTAAGATCCCGAGAGAAATGTTCAGCTTCCTTACGTTCTCTGGTGCTAGCTGTACTTAAGCTCTCCTTAAATGTTATTCAGTGTCTTCATGGATGTGTAAATTACTCATTTAGCATCTGGGCTCTGGAGGGGAGAGTATTAGATAGCATTGCTAACAGGGCAAGAAAGCCATAAATCAACATTTAAGAAAAAAATAAAAACCTTACAGGAGGTTTCGAAGAAATAAGAACCAAACCCTATTGAACATTAGTGTTTTAGGTTGATTGTTAATTGTGTAAGAAATGAATACGGTAACATGTATATAGATAGTTTCTAGAGTACTCTTCTATTAATGATCTATACTAAAATAATCATGGGCACAATCATCCAGTGTTTGGAATTTTACTTAAATTCCTACACCAGATCATTTGGGAGGAGGAAACGGACCAGGAGCAGTAGGAGCAGGAGGGTAAATAAAAGATGATTGAGGGAATGTAGTTAAAGTGCAGCATAGACATGAAACAAAAGTCACAATGAAACTTATTTTTTATATAATTAATATATACTAGCTTTAAAATGAAGAAAGCGCCTTCAAGGTGTATAAAAATGAGAGTTAAGAATGACACAGTATGAAAGTGGATGGTTGCTGAAGATAGATAATAGATATGTGACTCTTCACAGGAAATTTTGTTTGCTTAAAAAAATTACCAAACAGAAGATGGAAAGAAGGAAGGAGGGAGAAAGAAAGGGGAGGGAGGTTCTTAACAGCTGGAACCAGTGGCTTCTGTCTGCAGACTTTGTCTAAATCCTGGATGCAACCTTATAGTCTTCTGTAAATCCTTCTATCAGACTATTTCTGTCTTTGGAGTTTTCACTCTTTTCATCATCAAGGATTCACCTTATGATCACCCCTTGTGGGGCACTATATTAGAGTTGGACCAACACAAGTAAGAGATAAACAACTTATGTGAAAACAAAAACAAAAAACAATATTTGCTGGGGTTTTTTTAAACCAGAAGATGTATTCCATGTACAGTTCAGCATGGGATCAGTCTCTGCTAACATCTGCAAAGTCTGTGGACACAGAGCTTCTTTTTACTTTGTGATCTTTTGAAAACGAAGACTCTCCACTAGTTCTCCGTTGTGTCTCCATCTAAAGCATATGATCAGTCTGACTCCATGAGGGAAAGACAGATTTGCAAGGAGAGACCACCTGCTACAAAAGAGGAGATGGGAGGGGCAGTGCCCACCCAGTCAGAAATGAACCAGCCAGCCCCAGCAGCCCCTTGACCTCGTCCTATAACAACAACTCCAACAGAGAAGTTAATCTCCTTAATGGAAAACAGATATGTTTCTTACTTACGTCTAGTACGGTTCTGATCTTAAACATTTCCAGCCTCCTAAGTTCTCAGCTAAGGAGATGGCGGCTTGTGATGTTGCAGAGTGAAGTCTGAGTGAGACCTAGCAGACAGGATTGCCTAGGAAGACCCTTTCTCTTCTCATCTCTATTGCGATGCCCAAGGAATTCAAGGACAAAGGAGGAGCTTGGGTAGTTAACATAATAAGATGTGGCAGTTACACAAAGAGCACCTTGTTGTTTATTTCTGGCTCATTCTGTTCCTCTGGTGGATTATGACCCAAGATGAATTCTACTGGGTTTATGAAATGTTGTCAGTGTGTTTGGAATAGTCATGTGTCACTTCAGACAGGTCTTCGGTCTCTTCTCATGAGAGAAGGGAGAAATAGCACCAAGTGAAGAGTTGATTCTCAAGTCAGATCTAAAATGAGCAGATTTAGCAAACATCTGGCCTTAGTATCTTGGGAATAAGTCACAATGTAGTAGATAGTGTTCAGAGCTTGGGATAAAACCTTCATGATTTAATCCTTGCCACATATTTGTATAATAGATGCATCTTCCTCAATTTTGAGCTCTTTAGCTTGGAGACGGAGTTGGACTGGCTGGCTATGATAGTGAACTTGGACATTTGTACCCATGGCTAAGTAATTTTTTATTCTAGTGAATGGATCGCATATGAATTCTTCTCGGGCCAAAGTTTAAGTATGTGAAAATATAAGTTTACCCTTTTTGTGTGTGCTAACACACAGACGATACCTCAAATTCTCATTTGTTCCTTATAGTGGCAGAATTTAATATTACTTTGCTCTAGGTAGATCAGGTGACCTCAGGAAATTCTCAGTGAATAATGCTGAACACTGTACCCTTTGACCATATAAGTGAGACTTGTCTTCCAGCTGTTGATGCATGTCAAGGTGGTCTGACCATCAAGAACAAAGCCAAAGGTGGGTTCCACACCAGCTTTCAAGTAGAAAAAAAAAAGTAGATGGATGCTACAGTGATGGTCAAAAAGACTCTTACCCAGAAGATTCAGTCATGAGTAGGAAGTGAGGAACCCTGGAGAATTTATTCTGGCAGCAACAGTAGCAGTAGCATCCAACGCACTATTCTGGGAGTTGTGGAAGTTGACTGCACTGGTGTCCGCTGTCCATTTCTGACTGTAGTGTTGCCAATGGTGGTGTCACCAGCATCTTACTAGATGCTTCCTGTCCTGTGGTTTTGGCTAAAGAGAGTACCACTCTTTCTCTAAGCTCATTGATTCTGCTCTCTTCTCTGCTTATGCTAAATAGAGTAGGTTTTCTTGACTTTAACCAAAATCCTGACAAGTTCTTTTATTTGCTCCTGAAATCCCTCAGAAAGGGGGGGCGGGTGGTGGTGAGAAACAATCAGGATACATGGAGCTTTCCAGAACAGCATTCCATGAACCTAACCAAGATGATTACTTGCTCCATACATATCTATTGGGGTGCATTTTTTATTGTCGTTGGTCATTATCCTTCCCTATGAGATGGCCTTTTCCTCATCTGACCCCTGGTCTTATGCATCACCTAGCAACTAGTAGGAGCATCTCCATCTCCAATACATTTACCATCTTTCTTTGGTTCTGGACAAGGTTAACAGCATGTAAAGAATTTGACACCCTTACACCCTACTAAGGCACATGGAATGTCTATAAAATGCCTTAGGCATATCTTCTTTGCAACTAAATACTGGTGCTACCATTTTCACTAGTCTAACTCATGGAAATATAAGATTATTTCCTGCTTCCCAAGTTCCCCAGCAAGAAGTAGGTCATAGGACTCTGCCATGTGTGGATCTCCAAACTGTGTGGGCCACACACTGATGTTTATACCAGGGTAGGAGTAAGGCAGGCTTCATCACTGAAGATGTTCAACAGGCACTCTGCTCATGCTTCCTATCAGCCCCCCAACAGCCTGAGCTTGGAGGACCTCATCAGCAGGCAAAGAAAAAGGTGGCTCACACATCAGTTATGTTCTTCTGTTTATTCCATATTCGTTTTTATGCCAGGGATTCTATGTACCATATTTTATTTTAAAAATATATTCACAGAACTAGTTTGTTACTTTTGTTACTAAATTTTAGTTATCATACAAAGTAATTGGTTTCATCTGTGTGTGTGTGTGTGTTTGCGCGCACGCGTGAGTGTCTGTGTGTGTACGTGTGTGTAATGATATTTTGTTATTGTGTGCCAGTGTGATAGTTTATATTGGTTGTCAACTTAACAGGAACTATACTCACCAAAGAGATGAGATGTTAAGTGTGTCTGTGAGGAATTTTCTAGACAGGGTTAATTGATGGATACAAAAACACTATGGTGGTTTGAAAGTGAGTGGTCTCCATAAGCTCATAGATTTGAATGCTTGGTCACCAGGGAGTAGCACTATTTGAAAGGATTAGGAAGTGTGGTCTTGTTGGAGGAAGTATGTTACTGGAGGTGAGCTTTGAAGTTTTCAAAATGGATCCTGATGTAAAATCCTCAGCTACTTCTCCAGCACCATGTCTGCCTATGTGCCACCATTCCCCCACCATGATGGTAATGGACTAAAGCTCTAAGCAAGCCCAAATTAAATCCTTTCTTTTACAAGAATTGCTCATGATGTCTCTTCATAGCAATAGAACACTGACCAAGACAACTGCCCTCCTCCCTGCCCCACCGCTCCTGACTGTGGGCGGCACATTTATACAAACTGGGGTCCCAGAATGAATAAAAAGGAGAAATAACTGAACCTGTAAATACAATGTGACCAGCTGCCTAAAGCTCCTGCCACTATTACATCCCTGACATAATGGAGTGCACCTTACAACTGTGGGCCTAGTAAGAACTTCCTTCCATCCTTCCATCTGTCTATACCTCCCTCCGTCGCTCCCTTCCTTCTTCCCTCCCTCCCTTCCTCCCTTCCTCCCTCCCTTCATCCCTTCCCTTACTTTTACCAGGTATTTTGATGCAACAGCACAATAAGTAACTAATGGAGGGGTTCGCTCCCCTCCCAATCCCTGCCCTTCCTCTTGTGGTCCCTCCTCACCCCCCCCCAAATGTTATCTTCTGCTGCTTTCATGATGTACATATTCTAATATGCTCTCTGATCTCACCTGCCTTTAGCCCTCTTCCTCTCATAGTCATCTTCACAAATTCATGTCATTCAAAGAAAGATGATAGAAAGGAGAGAGGGGTGAGAGAAGGAAGGAAAAAAGGAAGGAAGGAAGGAAGGAAGGAAGGAAGGAAGGAAGGAAGGAAGGAAGGAAAACAAAACATTTGTCCTGGGTCTACTTGTTCATAATGACTTTCAGTTACCTTCATAACTGCATTCTTCACTGCAGATGAATAAAATTCCATTGTGTATATGTGCTATATTTCCTTTATCCATTCATACACTGATAATAAGTATTTGGGCTGTTTTACAAATGTAAATAGAACAGCAATAAACATGGATGTGCAAGTATCTCTCTACTGTGCTGGCTGAGAACCCTTTCAGTAGTACCCTGAAATCCTATAGATGAGCTATATGACAGCAGGCTGCCTCTAAAAAATAAAGTTGTAGGCAAGCTTGTAGGGCATTTTCGTAAGTAGTGATTGAGTGGGGAGGGCCTAGCCCAAGGTGGGTGATATCATTCCTGGGCTGGTGGCCCTAGGTTCCACAAGAAAGGAGGTTGACCAAGTCATATTTTGCAACCAGTAAGCAGCACCCCTCTCTGCCTTCTATATCATCTCCTGCCTCCAGATTCTTTCTCTATTTGAATTCCTGTCCTGGCTTCCTTTGATGATGAACAGTGATATGGAAGTGTAAGCCAAATAAGCCCTTTCCTCCTCAAGTTGATTTGGTCGTGGTATTTTATCCCAGCAACAGTAATAATAACTAACACACACACACACACACACACACACACACACACACACACACACACACACACACGAATAAATACAATAAGTAAATAAATATAAATTAGGTGGTTGTTGTACAGAATTATTCTGGATCTGCTACTATATTTATCTACATGTCTGATTTTATGCGGTACATATGGCTTGTTATTGTGACTCTGTAGTATAACTTGGCATCTGATATTGCTACTCAGCATTGCTTTCTGCTTAGAATATATTTGGCTATGCAGCCCGTTTATGTCTCCACATGAATCTAAGGACTGGATTTTCTACTTCCATAAGGAAAGTCATTGGAATTGCCATGGGGATTGCATTGTGTCTGCAGATCACCTTTTATAATGCTGCCACCTTCACAAGATGAATTCTGTCAATCCAAGGACACAAGAGGTCTTCTCATCTTCTAGTGTCTTATCAGTTCATTTATTTAATGATTTAAAATTTTCATTATAGATGTCTGTCACCTCTTTAATTAGGTTTATTCCTAGATATTTTATTTATTTGGTTGGTTGGTTATTGAAATCGATCCTCATTTTTCTCAACACATTTATTACTGGTATATTGAAAGGCTACTCGTGTTTTGGATGGATATAGTGTATTCTGATAACTTGAGGCAAGTATTCATTAGGTCCAATGTCAGGACATGGTCCAAGGATGGAGCCATGTGAGGACATTTCTGAGTGCTTGTGATAAAATGCCAAGAAACTAAGGCAAAGGCCTTGTGAGCTCAGTTTCTTCAGGAACACAGAATTATTCTTGGATTATGGTTATATGCCTCTCCCAGGTGTAGTGGGTAGAAGTGAGTTTACTTTAGAATACTCATTACAACTGGCTATTGTTATTTGGGGTTTTTTGTTATAATTTATTCAGATTACATCACAGTTGTTATCTCCTCACTTGTATCTTCCTGTTCCACCCTCCCTCCCTCTTCTGCCCTATTCCCCTGCCCTAGACCTCTGACAGAAGGGGACCACTTCCCCCACCATATGACCACAGCTTATTAGGTTTCATCCAGATAGCATGCTTCCCTTTCCTCTGTGTGCCACAGGGCCTCCCCACCAAGGAGAAGTGATCAAATCGGGGTCACCAGACTACACGTCAGAGGCAATCCCCACCCTCATCACAACCATGGTGAATGAGCTGTCCATTGGCTAGATCTGAAGAGGAGATTTAGGTTCTCTGCATGCATTGCCCTTGGTTGATGTAACTGTTTGTGCAGGCCCCCTGGGTTCAGATCTTCCTGCTTTGATGGTCTTCTTGTGGTGTTCCTGAACTTTCTGGGTCTTTCCATCACCCCCATTCTTCCATACCACTCTCAGCACTCAACCTAGAGTCCAACAGCAAATCTCTGTCTTCATACCTTGCTGAGTGGAGTCTCTCAGAAGACATTTAATTGGGTTAATATCCACTTATAAGTGAGAATATAACATGCATGTCTTTCTGGGTCTGGGTAACCTCACTCAGGATGATCATTTCTAGTTCCATCCGTTTGCCTGCAAATTTTAAGATTTCCCTGTTTTTAATAGCTGAGTAATATTCCATTGTATAAATGTACCACAGTTTCTTTATTCATTTTTTTATTAATTCATTCATATTACATCTCAAGAGTTATCCCATCCCTTGTATCCTCCCATTCCTCCCTCCCTCCTGCTTTCCCCCTACTCCCTTCCCCTATGACTGTGACTGAGGGGGACCTCCTCCCCCTGTATATACTTGTAGGATACCAAGTCTCTTCTTGATAGCCTGCTATCCTCCCTCTGAGTGCCACCAGGCCTCCTCATCAAGGGGATGTGATCAAAAATGGGCACCAGAGTTTGTGTGAAAGTGAGCCCCCACTCTCCACTCAACTGTGCAGAATGTCCTGTCCATTGGCTAGATGTGGGTAGGAGTTCGATGTTTAATGCACATATAGTCCTTGGCTGGTGCCATAGTTTGAGCAGGACCCCTGGGCCCAGATCCGCTCATCATAATGTTCTTCTTGTAGGTTTCTAGGACCCTCTGGATCCTTCTATTTCCCCATTCTCCTATGCTTCTCTCACCTAGAATCCCAACAGTATGTCCTCCCTTCTGTTCCTTTATCCATTCTTCAGTTGAGGGGCATCTAGGTTGTTTCCAGATTCTGGCTATTATGAATAAAGCTGCTATGAACATAGTTTAGCAAATGCCCTTGTTGTATGGTGGAGCATCTTTCACGTATATGCCCATGAGTGGTATAGTTGGGTCTTGAGGTAGCACTATTCCAAATTTTCTGAGATAGTACCAGATTGATTTCCAAAGTGGTTGTACAAGTTTTTACTCCTACCAGCAATGGAGGAGTGTTTTCCTTTCTCCGTATCCTCTCCAGCATGTGCTGTCACTTGAGTTTTTTAAAATATATTTTATTAATTTATTCATATTACATCTCAATTGTTATCCCATCCTTTGTATCCTCCCATTTCTCCCTCCCTTCCATTTTCCCCTTACTCCCCTCCCATATGACTGTGACTGAAGGGGACTTCCTCCCCCTGTATATGCTCATAGGGTATCAAGTCTCTTCTTGGTAGCCTGCTATCTGAGTGCCACCAGGCCTCTGTATTCAGGGGACATGGTCAAATATGGGGCAACAGAGTTCATGTGAAAGTCAGTCCCCACTCTCCACTCAACTGTGGAGAATGTTCTGTCCATTGGCAAAATCTGGGTAGGAGTTTGAAGTTTACTGAACATATTGTCCTTGACTTGTGCCATTGATCTTAGCCATTCTGGTAGGTTTAAGATTAGTATGACCCTACAGAAAAACATGTTTTTGCCACTTGTAGCTTGTCCACCATGTTCAGCTTCTCCTTGTGATTGGACACTTACCCATGTGACTCATTATTTTTTTTTTATTTATTTACTTTATATCCTGGGCATAGTCCCATCCCTCCTCTCCCCCATCCTCTTCTCCTGTGGCCTGGCAAGGTAGTCTCATCGAGGGAAGTGATCGAAAAGCTGTCAACACAGTTCATGTCAGAGACAGCCCCCACTCTCCTTACTAGAGGACCTACCCATGTGAATCCTGAGCTGCCCATAGGCTACATCTGTGTAGGGGGCCTAGGCTCAGTCCATGCATGGTCCTTGGTGGACTTAGCCTCAGCAGGTTCCTCTGGCCCTAGTCAGTTAACACTGTTGGTCTTCTTGTTGAACTCCTGTCACCTCCAAATCCTCTCCTTTTCCCAATTTTTCTACAAGGCTCCCTGCGCTTCACCCAATGTTTTGCTGTAAGTGTCAGCATTTGTTTCAAACCACTGTTGTGTGGCAGAGGACACTCTGCTACGCTCCTCTTAACTTTCAGAGTATAAAGTGTCTGAACCTCTGAATAAGGTTGGCTACTGCATGAGACTTTAGTCCATTTTATTTGTTGGCTCCATACTCCCAGGTCCTCTAGGCAGTGGTGGATGTTGACATGAGCAAGAATTCCTAAGCTACAATAAAAAGAAATATTTTCAAGGAAATTTTACCTATTTTTATAATTATTTCTTAGTATAAATAAGTGATTACATGACAGGATATATTTCTCAATGTGAGTAGCTGTATGCTGCCTTAATTCAATTCTGTATACTGAAAGTCTGCAGTTTTTATTTTGATTATATTATTAAATTAGCAGACAGAGATATAATCAACTCTTTGTGTATTTTAAAAACAAAACAAAAAGAATCAGGGACCTAAAGTTGGCTACAAGATAAGAGAGTGGGACTCTCACAGGAGGAGGAGAAGGAGAACAGTGGGGAAGGATTGGCTTTCTGTCCAATTTGTGCATCACTCTTTTTTGGTTGGTTTTTTGGTTGGTTGGTTGGTTGGTTGGTTTGGCTTTTGGTTTTTGGTTTTTTGAGAGAAGATTTCTTTGTGTTGCATTGACTGTTCTGGACTCACTTTGTAGACAAGGCTGGCCTCAAACTCACAGTGATCTGCCTGCCTCTGCCTCCCAAGTGCTGGGATTACAGGTGTACACCACTGCTCCTGCCTCTGTATCATTTGTTAAAGAAAAAAAGAGCACCAGTATCAAAAATCACAACTATTAGACTGCTTGCAAGTTGTTTATTATTATATTCCCTGGTTTCCTGAAAAAGGAACTTTACATGACAAAGTATGGGACAAAGTCCAAAAATATATTGAAAAGGCATATAAGCAAAGGGGAAATACCCTGTCCAATTTTGAGTCACTTAAGTGGGACTGTTATTAAAATGCTTATGGGAGATAAGCAGGATATTAATCATGAAAAAGAGATGGCTAGTTCTTTGAATGAATATAAACTCTATAATCACACCTTCAAATTGATGAAAGAGGCAAAAAAGGAGATTTTCTCTGATCAGGCAAAATCAAAAGAAATAAACAGCACCCACAATAATTATGCAGACAATGACTCCCTCATCTCCTTTACTGAAGTATCCTTTAAACACGTATCCTCCATTGCCTGAAAATTACCCTGAAGCATGAAATGAAGGATTTCATAAATCAATCTAATCTTGTATTTTCTCATTTCCTGATAGGGATTTAGAATAGCCTTTGAAAATGCTAACTTTTCAACCTAGGCAAGCTAGGGTGTAGGAACCAGGCCCGACTGGGCTGCCTGCCTGTCTTGCTGTTTTATGTCCTGTTTCTAGCAGCTTCCGTGTCTGTGTTTATGTTGGTTAGCTAGTCATGTTTACTGCTCTGAGAACATACCCTCCCCTCCTCAGTACTTTTCCTCCTATGCGCAATCACCCCTTGAGGGATTTCACCTGAGAGTGGCATTCCTGTTTTGCTGCCTATAAGAAGGCTCTTTGAACATTGAATAAAGGTTGTTGTGGCTGCTGCCACTGCTGCTCTCTTAGCATGAAGGACCCACTGTGTTAGTGTGTGTGTGTGTATGCGTGTGCGTGTGTGTGTGTGTGTGTGTGTGTGTGTGAGTGAGTGAGTTAAATCCGCAGTCCCCCGCCCTTGACTCGGTACCACGGTGGCGCGGACGCCACACTAGGGCACAGAAGGGAAAAAGAATTCACTTCCCAGTTCCTTCCTGGCCTCATGAGCTGTGGTTGGTATCTCCAATGTATTAACCAAACTCTTTAAAACTCTAGAAGAAAAGACAGTGTTGGAGAGTCCTTGCGTATTATCATGAGAGGCAAGAAAAGAACTGAAGCTATTGTAATCCAGACTAAAAGTGGCATTTGTAGATGCTGCACTGACTTTAAACTTCCTTATTCTCCCCCACTAAATTGTCTCCTACAGCTGTCACAGCACAGGAGGCCAAACCTTTGGGTTGGATCTATTTACACCGTGAGGGCCATAAGATACCAGCTGCCTGCCTTACTCCTCCTGCTCAATTAGTACATCAGGAAAGGGCCCAAAGTCAGCAGTTACATGGGTTTGATCCTTGCTGCACTATCTTACCCTTAACTACCAATCATATTTTGAGAGTGTTACAAAACTGTATGAATTTTCAAATTTCATTTGCCGGTTACTACAGAAAGAATAGGAAATCGTTATCTAGCTATGGGATCTCCTCATACGAATTGAATTTGTGATTAACAAAAATTGTTAAGCCTTCTCCCATTCCACAGGCAGATACTTGTTTTATGGATGGCTCATCTAAGGGTGCAAGAGGAATGCACAATCTCAATAGTCATCCATCTATTAATATTTCTTTTTCTTCAGCTCAACAGGTGGAACTTGATTCACCTATTGTGGTTAATTCATAGACCCTTAAATATCAGTTCTGATTCTGCTTATGTTGTAGGATTCTTTCCAGCAGTAGACTCATATTCATGCACGCTCTAACCTCCCTGGTTTTATTGCAGATGGAAAAAAAACAAGATGATGCATTAACCAGCCCTATTTTTACTTCTCCAGAAGAAAATTGGGGTGAGATGTGCACCTGCCATTGCAGATGGATCCACTGGGACATCAGAAAGAGAGCAAACCTCCAACTAAAGGGCAAAAGGAGATATGGACCATATCATCAGAAGTCAAGTCTTCCCACCTAGAGCCAAGGTAAGCCACTATGTATCAATGGATAAAGTATTCTAAGATACACACAGCTCTGTGTCACCTGAGAATCTCTTTCTGGTGATTCTAGCTGCAATGCATCTGCAATGAATGCCTCTGAGCATGTGTACTGATCTTATGTCCCTCATCCTCCTTTGCTTCAACTTGTAGACTGGAAGGATCCAGCTCCTCTTATCTTTACTAATGACACTCTTTATGAATGGAGAACAGTGGGGAAGGATTTGCCTTCTGTCCAATTTGTGCATCATTCTTTTTTGGGTTTTTTGGTTGGTTGGTAATAGACACATTCATTCATCTGGGGAAGAGACTGCATTTAATTTTTCCTTGGGATTTAAATCACTTCCTGTTTGCATAAGACATCATTGGTTTTGTATTCCTATTAAGGGCAAATATGGGCTTACATTGTACAAGATACTATAAATATTAATGTATGGGTCTCTTTTCTAAGCTATTATCTAGATTTTTTCTACTCAATATAATAATGTAATCAATAGTACTGGACATGGTTTGGATCGCTGTTGTCATATAGTGTTTGGTGTCATATATAGCCTTTATTATGTTGAGGAATTTCCCTTATATTCTGGAGTCTGTATAATAAAATGACATCAAATTTTGTTAATGCTGTTTTCTGTATCTATTAAGATCAGCATATAGTATCTATTTTAATTTTGTGTATGATGTTAACATTTATTGATTTGCATATATTGGACCTTTCTTGCATTCCTGAATGAAACAAACTTGGCCATGGTGTCTGATCTTAATGTGTTCTTGAACTAAAACTACAGGATTTTTGCTGAAAATATTTCCATCTACATTCATCAGCGCTATTAAGAGGCTTTGTTGTTGTTATTTTATAACCTTACCTGGTTTTGATGTTAGAGCAATTCTGGCTTTGTAGAGTAAATTTGGTAGTGTTCTGTTGACCTATTTTCTAATTGTATTTTTACTTTGGGTTCCTTAAATCTGTTTCAACCCTCTTCACCAATTCCTTTCAATACCCCAACATCAGGGAGGAAAGAAAAAAGGTTTGTCAGGAAAAGGAGGTGTAGGTTTCCTTAGTCACATCCTGCTGCTCAGAGTCCTCAGGTTCCTTGGGGCAAGTCCAATCCCCATATCAGGGTATCTCCACCTTCTCCTTCACCCATATCAACAGCAATCAGAAGCAGCAGGGGAAATGCAGGCAGCCTCCTTCTTTCTCAGTTCTCCCCGCCCCTTTAGGTCTGGCTTTTATCCCCCTAGCAAAGACCACGCCCCCACATGAGGCACTTCACAGCTAACAAACATCACGGGCCCTCTCAGAAGACAACTATCAGCTGTGGACAAACTGGAGTAGCCCCCATATCCCACACCTGGAATTAAAACAAAAACATGTTTACATATCAACCAAAACTTCCACAACGTTTCTCCCTTTCTGTTTGTAGAACAGTTAATGGAATACAAGTGATACCTCTCCTTTAAAGGGTTAATAGGATTAGGCAATGAATTAATCTGGTCCTAGGATCATTCTTACTGCTTTGATCTCATTGCTTGTGATGGACTTGTTTAAACTGTATCTTCTGGATTTAATTTTAGTAAGTAGTGTGTGCATAGAAATGTATCAGTTTCTTCCATATTTTTCAGATTTTTTTAAAGATAAGTTTTCACAGTATTCCTTAATGATTCTGTTGTAACATTCCATTTTTCATCTTTAATTATACTAACTTGGCATTTTTCTGTTTTATTTGGTTATCTGGCTAGGAGTTACCAATCGTGTTTATTGTTTGGAATAACCAATCTTTGAGTCTGAGAACTGTCCTTGTAATCTCCATTTCAATAACATCTGCCCTGATCTTTATTAAACTTTGTCATTTTTTGCTTCGGAGTTTATCTCATTCTTATTTTTCTAAGACTTTCATATTCATTATTAGGTTATTCATTTGCCATAGCCATGTACATAGCATGTACAGTTGTATATTTACTCATGAAACTCTCTGACCTTAGTCCCAGGGGTCCTGGTAGCTGGTGTTTTCATTTTCACTTGATTCTAAAACTTTTACATTTTTCTTTTTTCAGGCTTTTTTCAATGACCAAATGCTTGTTTTAAAATTTTATTGTCGGGACGCTGGAGAGATGGCTCAGAGGTTAAGAGCACTGTCTGCTCTTCCAGAGGTCCTGAGTTCAATTCCCAGCAACCACATGGTGGCTCACAACCATCTGTAATGAAATCTGAAGCCCTCTTCTGGCCTGCAGGTGCCCATGCTGGCAGAACACTGTATACATAATAATAAATAAATAATTTTTAAAAAATAAAAATAAAAATAAATAAAATTTTATCGTCCAGTCTCCAGATATTTGTATAGTTTCACTTGCTACTGATTTCTACTTTCATTTTACTAAGTCTTTAAATTACTGTGTATTTTTAGAACTCACTTTGTGACCTATAATGTGAAATTGTTTAGAGACAATTACATAAGCAGCCAATAAAATGTGTGCATTGTATCTGTTGCATGGGATATTCTCATAGAAATATTTTATAATTCTCATAGAAATATTTTACAAATTAAATAAATTCTTTAAGATGAGCTAATCATATTTTTAAAGCATGTGTAATGAGAAGAGTAGCTTCTGTCTCATCTTCACCATCTCTAAAAATTCATTTTAAATACTATATCTATTTTTCTAAAATAGCTCATTACTACTTATTACAGATCTACTAGCCCCTTGTATAAAGAAGTGTACATGTAGGTCTACCTGCTTCCTTCCTTGCAGGACTCCCCTTCCTCTAAATCTCCAGTAAGTAGCTAAAGATGTCACACTGAAAAACAGAGCAGCCATTTACCTGCCAAGGAACATACTGAAAAAATATGGACAAAAATGCATTATATTTGTGGAGCTGAACAGAGCTATGTGTATTCATAGAAGTATACAAACATAAGATAATCTAGGGCATTTGTGGGAGGAAATATAATAAATTGTGAAGGTTAGGTTGTGTGTGTGTGTGTGTGTGTGTGGTTTTTTTTTTTTAATTTGGTTTGGATTTTTGTCAACATGATAAAACTAAGATCATCTTCAAGATGGAACTCGTTTCAGAAAGTCCTCCCATCAGCTTGACCTGTAGACGAGTGTGTTGTGTTGCACATAATAAATTGTTGGGATCCCTGAAGTCCTGAAAGAGTTCTGCTTCCAGGTGTTTATGGCCCAAAGATGCTCTCCTAAGAGAGTTCTCCTGAGAGTAGCTACACTTGTCTCCTTTTCATCTGTAGATTATAGTTCTGCCTCCTTGTTTATCTGTATTGATCCTGCCTCCCTGTTCAGCTGTATACAATAGCCCCGTCTCCCTACTCAACTGAATATAATAAAGATACTGGGCTTCCAGGATGATAAGGCTTTTCCATCAGAGAGCCCCGATCACAATCATGTGATTTCCGCTTTTCTCTGTATGTCTTTCTTCATTACCTTAACTCCTTAATTAGTTCAAACTTTGGAGCTGTGCAGAGTGTAGCAAAGTGGTGCCTGATCAGAAATCTGAACAGTAGACATCTGATTGCAGAGAATTCATCTTGGGCAAACAAAGGAACACATCTGTAACAGGTGTGCTAATAAAGGTAAAGAAAAAATGCAGAGAATGGAAGAAAAATCCTAAGATAGAACTATGCATAAGGGAAAATAGAAGAATAGAGGGGAGCACATTTCAGTACACCACATGTAAAAATATGGAACAAGGAAAACCTATAGGTAGACAAGCCAAAGTTCAGAAGTAGAGTCTAGAGACAGATAGTCATAATTTGGCATGTTGGAAAAGATGTGGGAGATCACATAAGTGGAGTGGAGGCATCGCAATTTCATGAATTCTTTGCCTATGTTCAGGAAACACACCCTTGGCTTACAGGGAAGCGGGCAATGAATTTGGCTACTTGAAAATAAATAAAACTTAGGAGAAAAATTGAAGTGTGGATACACAGCCAAGGAACCCAAGCATGTTCCAAACTGTGTTTTTGGTTAATTGCTTTCATGTAACATTTAGCAAATTGCAAGCACTGCACAGGCGGAGGGAGTGGGCTGGCCAACTAGAAGGCTGTGTACAGTGAGCAGATGGGGGCAGGTGGGTTTGACCCTTTCCAGTTACCTGTACTGGTAGCCAGTCTGATCAAAGCCCGGGGCCAGGGAAAGGTAAGTGCAGCCCTGTGGTACAGTGGCTGCAGCATGCCTAAGGCAACAAAGTGACTGATAGAGGACATTTGGGGGGTATCCTGATGGAAGAGCCACACAACCAAAAGGAAAAGGCTTGGTGGCTATAAATGTGACCCTATTTTTGAGCAACCCTACCCAAATAACACAGTGACTGTAATTCTGATGTGTCTGGTGTCTACACAGAAGTCTCCTGGCCTTACACATTCTCATTATGTGTCTTGGTCATATGCTCCCATACCTGTCTATACTAATGACTCCTCTCTTGGGAGCAAGGAGACATTGATCTAACCACCCAGAGTCCCAATGAGCTCTATTCAACTGTCCAGGATGAATTACAGCCCTGTGATTCAATAGGATTTAATGTTACACACACACACACACACACACACACACACACACACACACACACACTAATAATACATTAGCTCCTTATAAGATGAGCAAGCATAATGGGAATTAATTAGGTCCTACCTCCCAGGTGTTTGGATCCACAGTATCGGTAGCAAAGATGTGGCCCAATATCTTGGCACTTCCTAGAAAAACAAAAGGTCTATGATCAGATCTGTTTCTCCTGGTAATATTGCCAAAACCATCCTTGATGCTCTTTGAGGCTTCAGTCCTTAGCCCAGTGGGTCACAACCCACTTTGGGGATCACATATCAGATATCCAGCATATCAGACATTTATATTGCAATTCATAGAAGTAGCAAAATTACAGTTATGAAGTAGCAACAAAATAATTTTATGGTTGAAAGTCACCAGGACTTGACGACTTGTATTAAACAATCACAGCAATAGAAAGGTTGAAAAACACTGCTTAGGCTGTTAAAACATTTCTTTTGTTTTTATTGAGCATGAAGACTGCCATCTTCTTTTTTTATCATTCTTAGAGTCTGGTGTACAGCATTGCTAAGGACTGCCCCTGAACTAAGAGTGAATATCCATGCTGAACATCTAAGAAATAAGAAAGGGGGAGATGTGGGAAGTGAGTGGCGTTCTGAGTTTGTATTGTTTAATAGCGACAAGATAGGGTCAAGGACTAATGCCTCAGCCCCCTGGAAATGGCAAAGCCTTTGCTGGGTGGGGCTCAGAGGGATGGCAAAGCCTCCTGGGATTTTTCTGAGAATGCTGATGGTGTGTGCAGGAAACATCCACTCTAGCTTTCTCTCCCTGGATGTTGGCAACCTGAAGACGGCTCTCCTACAAGAGCCTGCTTCTGCTGACATTAGCTAACCCTGCTTGCTTGGTCAGATGCATATAGTAGCCCAGCCTGCTTGCTCAGTTCTATACAATAGCCCACATCCCAGTTCAACCATGTGTAGCAAACACACTGAGCTTCAGAGGTGCCGAGACTTCTCCATCAGAAAGCCCGGTCCAACCAATCCCAGCGTGTCTGTACCTATGTCTCCACATGCATCCTTCTTCATATCCTGATATTCCCCAATCATGTCAGTCTCCAAAGTCCTGCAGAATATGGCAATAAATACTTAGTAAAGACTAATCATTCTTCCTGACTAGCCTTAGTTTTTGGATCTACGTTCCTCAAGTAAAAATATTTACTTAATTCTTAAATGCTTAACTTCTCAATACCATCTTCCCAACTCTACCAAATTAGCAATCTGAAAGAGGACAGTATTTCACAGGCTAAGGACTGCTGTCCCAATGCAAATTCATGACTAGTTTAGAATGTACAGCTCATAGTATGAATAATGACCTCCTGGTGTCTTTATACTGTGCTTGGGTGTTTTTTTTTTTTTTTTTTTTTCATTGCATTTTCTTAAAGCAAGGCACACCTGCACTCTTAGCATCCTCAAGGCCCCTGGTGTGAAACTAGATCACACTAAAGACCCCCTTAGTTGTTCCAACCTTTCTGAAAGTAAGAGGTTTTTTTTTTTTTTCTCATGACATTTTAGAAGTGTTATTAAAACTCACTGGATTCTTCAGATTTGGAGAGTGAAGAAAAGAAACAACGGAAACCTTGATTTTCCTCCCCTGGATATCATGTTTGTTTTGACATGTGGGTGTGGTGTGCTTTTCTGGCAATGACTGTGCAAATTCAGCCTTGGGTGTCCACAGGACATGGAGCAGCCATGTCTAGCTTGCTCAGACAAGGGATATTGCCTGCCCCTCTACAAATCGTTCACAGGGGTGTTAGATGCAGGTGTCATGGCAGCGAGTTGCTTCACTCTTTCTTTAAAATTTCAAGTTATATATTCATGTGTCTGACAACAAAAACCAGGGAAAGGACTAGTAGAAAAATTAATGTAATGTAGGACATGGGCTTTGGCAGACATGCATCTGTGGGAAACATACAGCCTAGGAGTGTGAAATAGCCTTAGACATCTTTTAAAGCTTGATGCTTGCTTCTATTTCACGTAATTTGCCATGTGGTGTAGACAAGTGGCATGCACATTTTGTTACAGAGTTTCTTTTTTGGAATAAGTTCTAATCTTTTCTCTCCCTCCATCCCACTTTTTCTTGAAAGGATTTTTTTTTCTGATCCAGTCATATGCCAGGAACTACTTGCAATTTGTGCAGTCCTGGAGCCATTTCATATCACCAGAGCATCTACTTGCAGTAATTCAAACTAAGAATTCAAATTAGGACTCAGTACTGATGCCCAAAGCAACTGAGAAATATAAATTTGTTTATACAATTTACACCCATGAGAAAAAGGAGCACCCATAGAGCAATAACATAGAGATAAACCTCAGCAATCTTGGGGCCTAAACTCCCTGTTTGAATCTCTTTCCAATTGTTTTAACAAACTATCTGGGACCGAGACGTATATAAAGAGTACAGATTTAATTGGTCTGTGATTCTAGAAGATGGGAAGGCATGACAATTATTGCATCATAATGTGGCAAAACAAGACAAACGTGCCAGAGAAAGCTCACTTTTATGTATGTTTTTGAAAGCTACTAACTTGAGAATCAGTGAGATTCCTAATAACCTGAGTTCAAGCCATAGGACCCAAATGGTGAGAGAACCAATTCCTGTAAGTTATTATCTTCTGACTCTCACATGTGTGCCAAAGTACTTCCATGCATGCACGCACACACACACACACACACACACACACACACACACACATACAATGCAAAATTTAATGTAAAAATTTAATCTTTAAAAAGAGCCATGCATTTGATAGCCTGTTACTCCATTACCCCACAAATTGATTAATCCATTCATAATGGAAGAAAATTATGCCTTGATCATCTCTAATGGTCCCATATGATCTCGCATAATATCTTACATTGAAAATTGAATTTCAATATTATTTTCAGTGAATATATATCATAGCACCTAAAGGATGTGTCAAACAGTTCATAAATATAGTTGTGTGACATCTTAAAGCAAACCTGTGGATGCATCAATAATCCCACTGGAAAAAAATATGACTGAGTGATATCTATGATGATGAAAAGAGAGGATTAAACATTGCTAGGCTTTTAGATGTAAAAAAAGGACATATGCTGTCCTCATTACTACAGAGGCTATAGAATTGCACCACACAGCTTAAGTAGTATGCCAGACTAAAGTATGGCAACCAGGAGATTTTGGATAAGATAACCAGGAGAGAAAAGATGAATATGTGTTTGTATGAATAAACACAATGTAAAGACAAAATTATCAAAAATGTGGGAAGAATAATTAGAGAAGAAAATAACACTTGCTTTCCAGACTAGTGGTTCTTTATGTTGACTGAAGAATAGAATTGTACGGAAGCTTCTGTAAGTAACCAATGACCATCTCAATTAATGTAGAAAAAATAGCCCTTGACAAAGTACAAACCTATCATAAAGCCCCTCAAGAAACTGAGACTAGAAGAAACATATTTCACCATAAGAATAGCTATATATGACAAGCCTATATAAACATTATCCTGATTGGGAAAATGGAGAGCATTTCCTGTAAAATTTGTCTCTCTATATATATTCTTATTGATGCAATGCTCCAAGTATTAGCTACAACTATAAGACTAAAAGAGGGGCACAAATTGGGAAGGAAGAAATCAAATTATCCCTATTTGCAAATGGCATGACTCAATACATTAAAGACTACAACTCCAACAGAAAGCTCTTAAGATATATAAAAGGACTGAACAAATTAAACATCAAAATAATCAATTACTCTATAAAGGAGCTAATGAGCTGAATAGATAGTTCTCAAAAGAGGACACCATCAGAATAATTAATTAATTAAAACTGCATTTAGATTCTGTCTCCATCCAGTCAAGAAAACCAAATGGCAGTAAATGCTGAGAAGGTGTTGGGGGAGGGGAAGCAAAATCCATAGGCACAGCTGGTAGAAAGATAATCACTAGTACAATCTGAAGTACAGTCACTAAGAAAATCAGTATAAATAGAATCACCACATGAACCACTCTTGGGCACATATTCAAAGGATTTTTAAGTCAACACACAACAGAAATATTTGCACATCCAACATTTATTGCTGCACTGTTCACAATAGCAAGGGATAGGAACCAGCCTGGCATCCATCAACAGGCGAAGGAATAAAATGCACAGTAGAATCTTATTCAGCCACAAAGGAAAATAAAATCACAACATTTGGGGGAACATGGATGGAACTGGAAATCACTGTGTTAAGTGAAATAGGCCAGACTCAGAGAAATGTTGCTTGTTTTCTCTAATACATGAAAAAAGATTTATGCTCTTTAAAGTGTGTGTGTGTGTGTGTGTGTGTGGTGAAACTAAAAAGGTGATTATGAGAGGAGAGTGTCTTAGTTATGGTTTGCATTGCTGTGATAAAACACCATAACCAAAGCCACCTGGGGAGGAACAGGTTTACTTCAGCCCACAACTCTCAGGTCATATTCCATACAGAGAGAAATCAGGGCAGAAACTCAAATAAAGCAGGAACCTGGAGGCAGGAACTAAATGTAGATGCCGTGGAGAGGTGCTGCTTACTGGTTTCCTCCTTGCGACTCGCACGGTCTGCTTTCTTTTATACCCAGGACCACCAGCCCAGAGATGGCACTGCCCATAGTGAGCTGGACCCTCCCACATCAATCACTAATCAAGAAAATGAATCACAGGCCATCATGGGGGGAAGGCATTTTCTCAATTGTTGTTCCCTCTTCCAAAATGACTTTAGCTTATGTCAAGCTGACCTGCACTGTCAGAACAGGGAGGAAGAGACCGTAAGAGGAAGAATGGAGGAAAAGGGCACATGTGACATGAAAAAAGAAAGGAAGTCTACTTTGAGAGAGGAATAGAACCACTTGGAGGGGAGAAGAGGACATGAGAGAGGAAAATGAGGAGGGGACATGGGAAAGGAAAATGAGGAAGGGGACCAAGTTAGAACAGAGCATAATGCTTTGCATGAAATGCTATAACAAAACCCACTCTTTTATATGCTAACTTTAAAAACAACTAAAAAGAAAACAAGATTATAAAATTCAGTCTGTAAAGATAATCTGATTGAATGGTACTTGACGATATAAAAGCCATTTGCCAAATAGAATAGACTTTAAATGATCTGTGTATTAAGATGTGGGGTGCGTATTAATAAAAATAAGTGAAACTTCAAATATAAGCCCACCTGAAACTCAAAGTGTGTGACTTCCTGTTGTATAAGAAACAAGCCACTTTTATCAGAATATAAAGAACTTTAAATGAAGTGATGTGAAGACACTCTGAGACTTTCTTCTCACAGAAAGTCTAGTCCGTGTCTGTTTCCCCAGTAGCCTGGGGTGAAGGGAGGAATCTGCATCATGCTACGCTTGAGATGGGAAATTAGTGAGCTAACGTGGCGAATAATGAAAACAAGGAACTTGGCATCAGCTTTGCCATGTGAATGGAAAACTCAGTACAACTCTAGGCCCAGTGTTGGGACATCCAACCTCAAAGCTTGTCTGGCTCTCAGAGTTCATGCTCACATCATAGCTTTACAAGATAAGTAAGTACCCAATGTAAAAGAGAAGTCAAAATTTTCAACAGCAAATAGAAATGTGTTAAACGCCTTTGGCTGAATTCACTGATACAAAGGCTGAAGGCTAAGGAATGGAAGACAAACACCAAAATTAAGTGTAACCATAAAGACGCATTAGAACATAATTTTTCCATCTTGTTCCCACTGGATTCCCCAAGATGCAGAATAGACCTGGCTTGTGAGTGCTGACTTGTCTGAGAAGATGGTGAATACCAAATTTCTACACAGATTTGACCCAAGCTCTGGTCTAGAAGGTGGTATGTACAGCCAGACAAATATGACCAATGAGTGCAAAGTATTCACAAGTCATCAGCATGAGAATCTGTATAACTGATGTCCTCCAAGGGTATTTCCATCAACTTATCCCGATCACACCACATGTGGCAAGTACGCCAGGGGATAACTCACATAAAACATTAACTCAAAGCTGAGTGTGGTCGCTTGGAATTAATCCACATACTGAAAACACTTTAAAGTGTAATGCTTGCCAAGTTACTTTCTCTCTTCAGCCAAAGGCCTATGCGTTTTCACAGAAGGCCAAGAAACCTTGATGTTGAGTCTATATTGGTAGTGCAGGGACAGCCCTTGGGAATGTCTCAATTGTAGTCAAAGCCTCAAATGTGTCCAATGCATCTAAGTTCTTCAGGGTTGGGTTTTTTTTTTTCAACAAGAAAATATAGTCCTTCAACTTAGTACTTAGAATTTTTCCAAAGAGTAGGAAATCTCACAGGAATCTGCATTTAAACTGTGTCATGAGTTTAAACTGGTGCCTGGAATTAAATTGCCCTGCCCTCTCCATTATCATCCAATCAAAGGCTTGAACAAAAGAATAGAACAAACCAAAACAGAGGTCTGCACACGCCAACAAGTTAGGCCACGTTTTCTAAGACTCAGTTCTTTCACCCATCGTCCAACACACTTGTACTGACCTGTACCGGGCACCATACTAGGGATGGGAGCTAGGAAGCTTCCTGGTCTAGTGGGAGAGACATGTCCACATCTAAACAGGAAGATACAAAAAGAAAACTGGCATTTGTTAAGTATTTTCTGAAAACAAGAGTAGGCACCATATGCATTTTCTACTCTGCTTTATATAGCCACACAGTCTCTCTTCCAGCAAAGAAAACTAAGGTCCAGAATGGGTGTTTAATTACCCCCAAGTCTCAAG
Organism: Acomys russatus; assembly: GCF_903995435.1. NCBI lineage: Eukaryota > Metazoa > Chordata > Mammalia > Rodentia > Muridae > Acomys > Acomys russatus. The sequence continues at coordinate 34,908,002 of NC_067138.1, forward strand.
CCCGAGTACAGGAGAGCTCAAAGGACACCCAGGTTTTCCCTCTTTGGAAGTCTACACTCTTGCTGTCTATCATACATTTCCAAGAAGTGAAGCTATTGGTGAGTGGTCAGTGCCATCCCAGGAGCACAGAGGGCTTGGTGAAGCTGCAGCAGGAGTGGCAGGAGGTCAGGGAAGGCATCACCGAGGATGTGACATTTGAGTTGGACCACGTTAAACAGCTGGAGTCAGGCCTGCTGCATTACTAATGTGTTGATTTTTGGACTACACCTCTTGGGCACTTACCAGAGCCGCAAAGTGAAGGAAGCAATAACTCTTCTCTGGCCACCAAAACTGCTGAAATGGAGTCACCTGCAACTCCCACACCCACTGGCTGCACGCAGAGGGTCTCTCAAATAGGGCCGCGGTGTAGAGGATGTTAGCTTAGGGAGAAGCAGGTGTGTGGAGTAGAGAGGGAGGAGGGACATCCTGGGTACCAGAGGATCCCACATTAGACAAATGGAACTATGTATCCCCAAAGAGGCTCTGAGAAAGTATATGGGGAAACTTATGTCTGAGTGTTGTCTTAAAAAGAAAGATGCCAAATGTGGCTTCTTAGAAGCCTATGGTTATCTGTTGACTATAATTCAGGGGTGTTGCGTAACAGCCACGTGAGTCTTTAAAAGTACTGTTTCATTTTTCCCATGGAGTCCAAGAAGGGTCCCCAAAAATGGGAGGAAGAAAAGACATTTAACTTCAGTGAAGCCAAAAATCTGAGAAAATGTGTGCGAGCAACTGAACCAAAGACACTGAGCCGAACAGTAATGGAAAGTGTCCTCCTGTGAATTATGGAAAGTTTTGTGACTAGGAACTCTGAAGGTGAATGTGAATAGTGGAGGGCCTCCAAAATGTACAGAAATTCACCAAGAGGGCAGGGAAAGGTCATAGCAAAAGACTTAGAGTGAGGTGCTACTTTTCTACAGGGCACAGTTAAGGGACATCAAAGCAGTTACAGACTAATTGGGCATCACAGGGGCAAGAGGGATTACCAAGTAGACTCCTGGCTGCCTTCCTGCCAACTGATACCAACTGATGAATGCTTACCTAATATTTCCTAGTTTAAGGGAGAAAAAGTCCCTCGTGTCAGTTTTCTGTTTGTGTGATTGGTCTTTGAGACATGGTTTCACACTGTAACCCAGGCTGCTCTGGAGTTTACTATGTAGCCCAGGCTAGCCTTGACCTCATCAGCATTTTCCTGTCTCAGCCTCCTGAGTACTAGAGTTACAAGCTGAGCCACAAAGCCTGGCTCTCTCTATGATTTATTTCTTTATTACTGGGTTTACTATATCATAAATAATTTATTGGCCATTTGTATTCTATAAAAATAAGACTTTTTATTCCATTTTCTCCCTTATTCCAGAAATTCTTTTTGTATTATAATTATTAAATTATTGTGACTTGGGTTTGTTGCAAATATTTTCCAAAACTGTGAATTGTCTCCCTTCAAAGGGCAGAGGCGTTCCATTTAGATGCAGTTAAATTTAGCAATGTTTTCCTTTTTTGACTTACATTTTGAGTAATAAAACATCTTTCCTTAAATCTGGATATGAGTGAAAGTCTCCTCCCTGCTGGCTAGTTTCCATAGTTCCAGAAAGTACAAACTAAGCCGCTGAAGGAGAAATAATTATCAATTGTCCATCCCAACTGAGCACTTCACATACTACACCTAACAAGATACCCTTCCCTGGTGCATTAGTGACATGCCTGTTATGGCTCTTACCAGCTGCCTTCAGGTTGGATTTGAGGCCTGATCAACAGAAGGGAATTCATGCCTGTCCTAAAATCCTGGCTAAAAGCCCATAGCTGAGAAGATCATAGTTCCAGGGGAAATCCTACTATTGCTCTTTTGCTAAATGACTACGGTGTTAAGTCGCCCTCTGAATGTGTATGTTGATACAATAGATTAGTGCGGCTCTCAGTCTTTATTAAGGGTTCTTCCTATTGAAGTAGATGATGGCTAATACCGAGACTCACAGCTGCTTAAAGTGCAGAGAATAAGTTACTCTGGACCATTTAGCACTACATGGGATAACTATATTACTCCTCTCCCCAAGGCTCAGTGACTAGCTTAGAAATGAGAATGAAAAAAAAAAAAAAATAGAGTCAGAGGCTGATAAGAATTACTGTGAGACAGTGTCTCCTAGGCCTAGCCTGGCCATTGTACTCATGAGCTCACTGCTACTGTGCTACCTGCACAGGGATTGAACACTCTCAGCCCCTGTCACCATCCCCTCACTCGTAAGGAAAGGAATTGTGATGCCCCACCTATCACTGAGGTCCTAGAGATAAAAACAAACAAACAAACAAACAACCTCACAGCAAAATAGAAGGGAGATTGTTGAGAAGAGGAAGATCTTCAGCAAGAGAGAGGGAGGAAGAAAGAGGATGTGGGGAGGAGGGGCTGGATGCCCAAAATATATGCAATGTATAAAATTGTCAAAGAATTTAAAGTAAGAAAAATGTCCTCCACTAGCCCAAGGGGCATGTCCCAAGAAAGTCTTTGCTTACAAGGAAAGTGGGACAGAGAGGAAGACATCCTACTGGGACTCTAAGTGAGAGAATCAAGGGAGAATGGAGGAATAGAAGGACCCAGAGGGTCCTAGAAACCTACAAGTAGATCATTATGATGGGCGGATCCAGGCCCAGGGGTCCTGCTCAAACTATGGCACCAGCCAAGGACAATACATGCAGTAAACTTTGAACCCCTACCCAGATCTACCCAATGGACAGGACATTCTTCACAGTTGAGTAAAGAGTGGGATCTGACTTTCACAGGGACTCTGGTGCCCCATATTTGACCACGTCCCCTGGATGGGGAGGCCTGGTGGCACTCAGAGGAAGGACAGCAGGCTACCAAGAAGAGACTTGATACCCTATGAGCATATACAGGGGGAGGAAGTCCCCCTCAGTCACAGTCATAGGGGAGGGGAGTAAGGGGAAAATGGGAGGGAGGGAGGAATGGGAGGATACAAGGGAGGGGATAACAATTGAGATGCAATATGAATAAATCAATAAACTATATAAAAAACAAAATGGCGCAGAAAAAAAAAAGAAAAATGTTCTCTTCCACAGTTCTAAATATGATCATTAAGCTATACTTTTATCCTTAAATACTTTTAAGTTCCCTTTCTCCCAGCTGAAATTGAGTTGTATATATATATAGTATGAAGTTAGAGATCCAATAATATTCTCCACAGAGAGCCAGTTATTACAGTGACAGCAATATGCCAACTCTATAAGACTTAAAGTTCTAAACAGGCCCAAGCCTGTCTTTCCATAGTTGTAACTCTCAATAATTTTGTCAAAGACGCACTGTTGTAATTAACTTTCAGACATGTAATAACCCCTGAAACCAGTTAGGCCAAGTCCTGCTTCATTCTTCAGGACCACCTCAGCCACCCAGGACCCTTCACTCCTCTGTTGGTATCATTAGATTCCAGTTGTCAAATTTTATGAAGAAATAATGCTGAGATCTGCTTTGGAACTGACTAGGTTTTGGGGCAAATATGAGAACTAATATAATTGTAATAGTGAGTATCTCATTATATGAGAAGATAAAGTATGTGTATCTTATTAATATATTTCCATAGGTTGCCCTTATTTCCTCACTAAAGGTTGCTCACATTTCTTAATATATTACTGCTAAAATAGTATTCCCTGTGGCCAGTGTAAATAGCAACTTTCAAATACATGCATTCTCCTTTCACTGCCAGCTCCAAAAATGCAGCTATGCTTAGAACCTGAATTATATCGAGCATGTTCTAACTAAATCAAAAGATATTTCCATTTACTTTCTAGATAGTCTATCTCTACCTTTCCACAATATACACTTTTCATTTGTTTTCTTTATTTTACTGGCATGGCTAGGATTAGCAATAAAATGTAGGATAGGAATGGTACTCGTGTGGGTTGCAGTCATCCCCTCCAATTGGAAAGGCTGAAGAGTTGGAGGCGGGAGAATCACAAGTTTAAACTCAGCCAGGAATGGTACTCACATTGCTGTGATTCTAATTTTTAGGAATATTTTGAAACTTCATAATTTCATATGGAAGTTTCACCAAATAGATTAAAATTATATGACAAATAACTCCTCCAAAAAGGAGACAGTACTCTCCCACTTACCTGAGGTGGTGATTACCCATTATCACCCAAGCCTGGCAATAATGATATGAACAAGAGTAGTTATGGGTCAATCCCAGTTGCTGATGCTGATGCAAAAATTCTAAAATAGATAATAGTCAAATTAAATCCCAAATATATACATTATGCCTGTTATGGTTCCTAGTTATGGTATTTGCTCAGTTCTAGGGAAACATCATAATAGCAGAAAATAATCATCTTAACAAATATAATATAAAATGAACAATTAAGACCCAATTCTATTCCTATTAAAAATAACTGAAGAAAGATAGAAGTATTAAGCCTAACATTGTCTTTATAAGAATTTTTTGACCACTAACTCAGTTTACTCTGTGATAACAAGACTTCACACTTTTCCTGCTCTGTACCTTTGTTTCAATTCATTACCTTGCTGCAGGAGTTTACAGATTCCTGTAGCTCAGGCTGGCCTGGAACCCACTCTGTAGCCAAGGCTGGCCCCGACCACAGTTCCTTCTGCTCACCTCCTCAGTGCTGGGACTAAGACCTGAATGACCAGACCCAACTGAAGCAGTCAATCTATTATCACAGACTATGTATTCTCTTTTCTTATTGATCATAGATTTTCTGTAGGGTCTCACAAAGTTGCCCACTAACTTGCCTTCACATCTAGTGGGGTTTTTTTTTCAGGTTTTTTTCAAGTCTATAATTTCTTTTTCCAATATGGTTTATCATTATCAAGAGTCTTGGCCAAACTCATATTTTCTATAGAGTTTAATGCTTCTGTTTTTTTTTAATTTTAGTTTATTTGTGTGTGATATACACATGCACACATCTTTGTGTGCACACATGTATATGCATACACATGTGTGTGTGCATGTTTAGGCCAGAGGTCAGTGTTGATTGTATGCCTCTATAGGTCTTTGCCCTATATATTGAGTCAAGCTCTCTCTCTGTACCTAGAGCTCAAAGACTCAGAAAGACTGGCTAGCCAGTGGGGTCTAGGAATCCTCTCATCCCTACCTCCACAGCATTAGATTTTACAGGTGCATGGGGCCACACCCAGTTCTTTATATGAGTTCTGGGGACTCCAGTTTGGGGCCTCATGCTTGCACAGCAAGCACTCTAGCAACCGAACCCTCTCTTCAGCCTCTAACTTGTTTTTTAAAGCAAGATCTTTCTGTGTAGCCTTCACTCTTCCTCCAATCTTTTTGTGTAGCCTGAAATGACATCATCATGACTTTCCTACCTCGGTCTCCTGAGTACTGGGTGGTAAGCTCGCATCCACATCTCCTAGTTCACATTTCTTAATTTCTGGATGCTTCACTCAGCTTTGGAATATCTATGCTAATTCTCAGCCCTGATTGGTGGTCGCACACTTCTTCTGTGATAATTTAATATTTAGTCTACCATTGATGCATTTTACAGAAGGAGTTTGGAGGACGCCTGACGTGAAAGGTTCTTTCGAACAGACTTATACTTCCCCATTTGGCAACAACATTAACCCTTTTTCCCCAATAAATTTCTTCTGCCTGCTACCTGGAGTGGAAATAGAAATGGCTGCATTTTCTTTGTGAAGAAGAACTTCAGCTCTCCTTTGCAGTTTAGCACCACTGGAGCCTTTAGGTTGGGTAAGCCTTGGATTCAACAGGAGGTCTTTGATCTGACTCCCTCCATTACAACCACACTACGGATCTGTTCTCTATTCCTGTGAGGCCACTAAAATCTAATCCCTGGACCCCCACAAATTTGCAAATGACCTGAGAGCAGTCCAAGGCTTTAGACTTCTTTTCTCCCAGACTTTAGGTTCTTACTTTATGTTTGACTCCCGGGGATTCTCTTACCCTATTGCCAGCTGGGTCATACATGGAAGTTTTCTGTGGCTGGGGAGGAGGTTCAGTGAGTAAGAGGGCTTGCTGTGTGTGCAAGCATAAAGAGCTGAGCTCAGATCTCCAGGGCTAACATAAACAGTCCTGAACCAGCCACAGCAATGACGAGCTGCCCAAACGCTTATCTCTATACCCATAACCTAGGGCAGCTCTTAGACCTCAGCAGAGATAGGTGCTTAACACAGAAACTCACAACTGATCACAATACCAAGAATAGGCATCACTGGAGTGCTCAGCCACGAATGGTTCATCTGTAGCTCACCTTCACATGCATGCACACACCAAAGGATCAAGGATTATAATGGAAGAAGGGACAAAGTTTGGAGAGATCTTCTAGACATGACAAGATTGCACACTATGATTACTGTCATATCATTTGTGAATAGTGAAACTTTGACTTCTTCTTTTCCAACTTGTGTCCCTTTGCACAAACGAGGACTTCAAGTGCTATGGTGATTAGATATGGATCAAGTGTATAGCCTTGTATTGTCCCTGATTTTAGTGGAATTGCTTTAAGTTTCCCTTCATTTAATTTGATGTTGGCATCGGCTTGGTGTCCATTTCCTTTATTATGCTTATGTATGTGCCTTATATCCCTGATCTCTCTGATCTCTCCAAGACTTGTATCATGAAGGGATGTTGGATTTTTTTCAAAGGATTTTTCAGTATCTAGTGAGATGGTCATGTTTTTTTGTTGTTGTTGTTCTCTTTCAATTTGTTTATATGGTGGATTGCATTGATGGATTTTCATCTGTTGAACCATCTCTGCATCCCTGGGATGAAACCTATTCATGATGGATGATGGTTTTGATGTGTTCTTGGATTCGGTTTTGGAATATTTTATTGAGTATTTTTGCATCAATGTTCATAACAGAGATAGGTCAGAAATTTTCTTTCTAAGTGGAATATTTGTGTGGTTTAGGTATCAAAGTGACTGTAGCTTCACAGAGTGAGTTTAGTGAAGTTCCTTAAGTCTCTATTTTGTGAAATAGTTTGAGGATAATTGGTATTAGCTTTTTCTTTAAAAGTCTGGTAGAATTCTGCACTAAAACCATCTGGCCCTGGGCTTTTTTTGTTTGTTTGTTTGTTTGTTTGTTTGTTTGGGAGACTTTTGATGGCTGCTTCTATTTACTTGGAGCTATAGGTGCTGTTTCCAAATATGCATTTTCTTAATGCCTGTTACCAATGAAAATTATATTCAGTTGAAGTGGCAGTTTGTTTATATGTTTTCAATTGACAGAAATGTCTCTCCATTCGGATATTAATAAATGTTACCTAGTATAAATGTTTAGTGTTACTAACTGAAATTTATAATTTTTCCCTGTTATGACTTACAGTAATATAAATATATTTGTGCTCATAGAATTTCATAAATTTTATAATTTCTTTCATAATAGTAAGTAGAATGGAACTGATGGTTCAAACAGTAAATATTTTAAGAATCCTTTTACTTGTCAACAAATCAGACCCTCACATGCAGATATCAACTCTAAGAAAACAAGCATTTGGAGGCCCTCTCTGTTTCCTCAATTGGAATTTGCATATTTTATTAGAAAATATGTGTGCTACTTTAGCTGCAACCTACATTGTGTCTTCTTCAATTTGTCCTCCTCTTTATATTTTCCTGGTTAAAACTCTTCCCAGAGACTCACCCTATTTCATGAATGTTGAAACCCACATCTCATTGGAACAATATTTGAATTGTCCTATAAAGTGAAATTACAAAGTCATAGCAAAACTGTTCCCTCAAAGAGGCAAGCTAATTCTTATAAATGCCTAAAATTTGGTTTTAAGCAAGTGAGCATTGCATTTCCATTAAATGAGAAATGGTTTATTTCTCTCCTGAAAGTTTCTCCTTAGCTGAGCCGAAACAGTAATAACATCTACATTTCCCTCATAAGAGTGATCATTTGTATTAGTAGTAATGAAAGATACTCTTGCCTTCCCTGGCAGGATTCATGGCGGGCCTTCATGTGTTTGTTACTCCCATAGCAAATGTATAAGAAAACACTACAAAAAGTTTACAGCTAAGGAAAACTGAAGGCCAAAGAGATTAAAAACTCACACACAAAAAAAAAATGAGCGAGGTGATCAAAGTTGAAGTGGATTTGGCCTAGGATTCTGGCCTTACAGAAATAGACATATTTGCAATCTGTTAAATGTAGATCTTAAAACATAAAAGTGAATGGAAAGTCCATCTGTTTTGGTGTCTTTAAACAGTTTTATGGCAACACAGGTCCTACCTAGTATATTGATAAAGGTGTGCATTTTTAAAGTAGGGTGGTTGTTGTTGTTGTTATTGTTGTTGTTGTTGTTGTTAAGAGTCTAGTATGATTTTTTTAAATACATCCTTTTTCATTTTTGGTGAATCTTTTTCTAAAGACCCAGGGCACACTGGTTTATCCTTTGTGTTATACACTGAATTTAAAGGGTGCGTGCAATAGGGACCCTTAGCTGCTAAGCTTATGAAATCATGGCAGGGAACAAGGAAAAAAGAGCTGAGAAGATGGACACCTGGCCCTGAGGTGATGTTCCCCGTGGCTCTAGTTTAATCAGTAGTAACACCCAAGAGCAGCATAGCTTAGCCAGTCTTTCCATTCAATGCCACAGTCGCACGATGTTGTCTCACAACTTTTAACAGTCCTGTCACCAGTCCTCAGGAGGTCACCACACCATCCAGAGTCCTGCCAGGAAACACACTGGCTTGTCTAATGAGTGTTGCGCAGCCCTCGGCAAGCCCAGGCTTTTCTACGTTGGATTCATGTGCTCCTTCTCGCCTTCCTCTCACCGAGATTCAGATGAATCCAAGGGAAGCAGAGAAAGTTCAGCGTGGGCTGACTGAACAAACATGTCTTGGTGGATTCCACAGTAAACTTTGAATTTTTTTTAATGACATCGCCTTTTTAAAAAATAAATAAATAAATAATGAGAGGAAAATCTAGCTCTCATCAAGACGACTTATAGGTGTCCTGCATAGTTGGACACAAATTCTGTGAAGCAGAGGAAAAGTAAGCATATTGCAAAGACTCAGGTGACACCAAGGTCAACATATATGTGCATATCTGCACAAAGAATTGGCACACAGACAGGACACTGGAAGGCAGTTTTAATGAGCTGGTTTTGTTATTTCTTCATAGATTACATGGTTCTCAAAGAGCTTTACATTTGCACCATGTTTAGAAAAAATATGGTGAGTTTCCCATAATTCTCATCCCTCGCTCCTGGTTGAACCTGAAAGAATGAAGATGGAGGGTTTACCAATAGCATTTTCATCAGTCAAATACACAGGTGCTGCTTTTCCTGGAAACCCAAGGAGCCTAGAGAGTTTACTGTTGAGACCCCATTTCAACATGCTCACTTTTCAGCCAGAAGCTTCCAGTGTCCATGAATTAAATGGAAAAAGTTTATTCCTTTTTGTTTGCCTAATGCAATATCCTGGAACTGTAATCTTAACCAAAATAAAAATTTTTATTTAAAAATAGATACTATGGGGCTTGAAGGTATAGCTTGATGGTTTAATGGTAGTTAGCATGCAAGAACATACACATACACATACATACATACATACATACATACATACGTGTGTGTGTGTGTGTGTGTGTGTGTGTGTGTGTGTGTCTGTGTGTGTGTGTGCAATCCTGACTCAGCCTCCTCTGTGCTGAGATAAAGTCATGAACCATCTATGCCAACACCTCCCAAGTACATCTTGCAGAAGGGGCAAATTGTAGGTTGAAGGCTTGGGGCTGATTTGGTGTCCCAGTCCCACCACTGGAAGACTTGCCTTTGCCTGGTTGCAGAAGATGGCTTGTTCAGGCTCCATGTCCTCCATTACTGAGTTCTTGCTACAGACATCCCCATTGATTTCATGGTCTTTCCACTGTACTAGGTTTCCACATCAACCCCCCAAGAGCCCCCCACCAATTCTAGTCATCTCTTCCAGTACGCCCTTCATCCCTCTCCCCTACATGGTCCCTCTTGTTACCATCCACACATTCCCCCAGTCCACCAGCAAAATCTATTCTATTTCCCATTCCCAGGGAGATCTCAGCATATCTCCCTAGAACCCTTCTTGTTACTTAGCTTCTCTAAGTCTGTGGGTTGTAGCATAATTATCCTTTATTCAACAATTAATATCCACTTATAAGTGAGTACATACCATGTTTGTTTCCCTGAGTCTGGGTTACCTTACTCAGAATATTTTTCTAGTTCCATCTATTTGTCTGAAAAATTTATGATTTTTTTAACAACTGATTAATACTCCATTGTATAAATGTACCACATATTCTTTATATATTCTTTGGTTGAGAGACATCTAGGTTGTTTCCAGTATTTGCCTATTATGAATAAAACTGTGATGAACATAGTTGATTGAGCAAGTGTCCTTGTGGTAGGATGGGATGTCCTTTAGGTACATGCCCAAGAGTAGTATAGCTGGGTCTTGAGGTAGATTGATTCCCAGTGTTTTAAGGAATAACCACAGAAATTTCTGAGGAATTTCCATAGTTGCTATACCAGTTTGTACTCCCACCAGCAATGGAAGAGTGTTCCCCTTGCTCCACATCCTCACCACCATGAGCTATCACATGTGGGTTTTGATCTTAGCTATGTGTAAGGTATAAGACAGAATCTCAGAGTAGTTTTGGCTTGCATTTTCCTGTGATTGGTCCAACTTGATGTCTAAATCATGATAGGAAGCCCATAGCTGACACTGTCTGGGTGGACAGGACCCAAAGTTTAGATAGCCTAGAGGCCTACAATAGAACCAAACACTATTAGGAAAGCATTCAATAAAATTATCCCTAATGATATTTTTCTATACTCATAGATTGGAGCGTAGTCCAATTGTCATCAAAGAGTCTTCATCCCATCCAACTGATAGGACCAGTTGCAGAGACCCACAGTCAAACATAAGGTAGAGATTGTGGAACCTGTCAGAAGAGGGAAGGAATAATTGGAGGAGCCAGAGGGGTCAAGGACACCATGAGAACATAACCCACAGAATCAACTAAGCAGGCCTCATAGGGGTTCTCAAAGATTGAAGTGACAAGGAGCCTATATGGGTCTGACCTCTAGATCCTCTACATATATGTTACGGTTATGTAGCTTGGGGTTCTTGTGGGACTTCTAACAGTATCTCTGACTCTTTTGCCTCCCCTTGGGACCCTTTTCCTCCTTCTTGGTTGCCTCATCCAGCCTTGGTAGGAGGGTTTGTGCCTAGAGTTTCTGCATTTTTTTATGCCATGTTCACTTTGTATCCCTGGGAGACCTGCCCTTTCTGAAGGAAATGGAGGAGGAGTGGATCTAGAGGAGAGCAGGGATGCATATGGGGGATTGAGAGGTGTGGAGGGAGGGGAAACTATAATCTGGGTATAATGTATGAGAGAATAATAAATTAAAAAATAAATAAAATACATGAACTATCGCACTCATTCTAAGTAGCTCTTGTTCAGTGTCAAGGAGGAATTTGTCCATTTTGAAACTCTACCTACTGATGACCTTGTCACCACAACCATTGAGTTTTCTGTAGTCAAGCAATCCAAGTTAAAGATGGCATTACATTTTAATGTAAAATTGATGTTTTTAAACTTCTTTTAAGCTTATTTCAAAACATGTACATGTAAATGATCTTTTTTACTACCAGAATATGCATTCGTGTGAATTCCAAAATTAAAATGTTTTCCTTAAGAAACTTTTCATAATACTGATTCCCTAATATTTATGTACAAACTATGACTACTCATTTGTTTGCCTAGACCACGTTTCTAGGATAAGTTAGGAAATAAAACCTTCTGTGGAAAAAAATTACATTTCTAAAAATCAGTGTCTTCTACTCAAGCAAAATCAGTAAACTTACAAAATAGAAGACTTGTTTTTGTTGCTAACCAGAGGTTTAAGGAGATGCTCATAAGATGTGTGAAACAACTCGCTTCCTGTCCTGTCCTAAATATCAACACACAAGTGCATCCAAAGATCTAGAGTGAGCAAACTGAAAGGAGAAGAGTAAACATACATGATAGTTTCACTCACAGTGATAATCTGAGGATACTTCTTCATTTTGACAAGTTAGGTTTGAGGCCAAAGTGGAATAAAACAGGTAAGGAAATTAAACTTATTAAATTTCTTGTAATCATTGCAATGGGAAGTGACATCTCATAAACTTGCCCTAGAAGAAAACCCTGCCATCCTGTAATAAAATCTGTGTAGAGGAATTGCATGAGGGCTAAACAGGGGCTGCTGTATTCTCCCCTAGAATACACACCAGGGCAATATCCACTCACAGGGCCTGCATGGGAGACATCCAAGCTCTATGTCTTGAGCATGCTAGTAATGCCATCCCTCCCCAGTTCCTCATCAAGGCCCCTTAATGACACACCTGAAACTCCACAATTCACAGTTCATTCTCCTGTCATGTTTTGCCCCATACTATAAAGAACAAAGAACAAAATAACATGCCAGCATTTCTGTCATATAGCAAACTTATTTTTAGTTAATACCCAATAACCACATGTTCATGGAGTTCAGAGTGATATTTGGCATAAGTGCACAATGTACCTTGATCAAATTAGCCTAGTTAGCTTATGCATCGCCTCAACCGTCTCTCATTTGCTGTGGTGGGAACATGTGGACCCTTCTTTCTAAGGCTGCAGGTATAAGTCGGTCAGTGATCCAGTATTAGCCTAGAGCATGTAAGATCCTGGGTCAATTCCCAGCACTGCCTGGGGGTGGCAGGGGTGGGAGGGGAGACTTCTTTGTAGTTACTTTTAAATATCTAATAAGTATTAATTATAGCTCTCAAGTCATGACATAGAGCACATGACTCAATATTCCTATCTAACTGTGTTTGTACCTCTTTCCCTCGTCTTTCCACCCTTTCCCAACTCTGGTAACTGTTATTCTACCTAACTGTGGTATTAGCCTCCCCTCCAGTTCTATGCAATGGACTACTTTAACTTCTTTGTATAGATGAGATTATATGCTGGAGGAAGAAGAACGGGTTCTTACAAAAATGGTGCTGAAGAATGGAACTAGACACACATCTCTTACCAAATATTAAAAACATGATCAATATCAATGGAAGACTTAAATCTGGACACAAAATTGTGAACGAATAAGAAAAAAAGGAGAAGAACTTCATGAAATTGGTAAGAGAAGAAGATTTGGGGGATAAGACCCCAAAATCCAAGTTAACAAAAGAAAACTTGGACAAATGGAACTACAGTGATCTGCAAGGTTCCCAGCACAGAGAAATAACTGATAGGGAAGCAACAACCCACAGGGGGGAGAATTTTTTTTTTCAAGACAGGGTTTCTCTGTGTAATAGCTCTGGCTGTCCTGGACTCGCTTTGTAGACCAGGCTGGCCTCAAACTCAGGGATCTGCCTGCCTCTGCCTCTGCCTCTCAAGTGCTAGGATTAAAGGCATGAGCCACCACAACCGGCTGGGAAAATACTTTTTAATTGTCCTCCTAACAAGGGATTAAATATTCATGAGGCTACCTCATTAGCTAACATTTGTTCTTACACAGTTTCACACATGTGCACAAAGCCATGTGACTTCAGCCAGGGCCATCTGTGTAACTGTGGATTTGGAGCTATCCATTGGAGAAGATTTACGATTTATATCCACACATCACAAGAAACTTTACTTACCAAAACTCTGGGGTACTTTGTCACGTTATCTTGGTTTAACCCAGTTCAATATCCATTTATGTATCTGAACAACTTTCAGTTTTTAGAAAAATATCACATGCTCACTCGCATATCTGACTTATATGAACAGGACAAGAGAGATCATGCCAAATGGAGCACACAAGTCAAGGTTCATGGGTGTACTTGGGTGAGTTAAATCTCCTTCCGCCACACACTAGGAGGAAGTGTGAGTGCTTTGGGGAAGGCGATTGGAGATCAGCTATCGCATAACAAACTATAATGAGAGTTAACACTTATACAAGATCGTCATATACCAGAAACTATGGGAAGTGTTTAAGTCTCAGAAAATTACTAATTACTAATTATTAATTACTAAATATTACTAATCTCATTTTTATAAGGACACTAAGGCATGGATAGGCTCAAAATCATAAAGTACCCACACATATGCATGCATGTATATAAATATGCAGACACTTAACATGTATACAGATATTTACTCATTTATATACATATCACATAACACATTCTCATAGAGTGGGTGAAAAGTCTATTTCTTCAGACCTTAGGATCATAACAAAGGTGCCATCTGGCGTTGAAACCCTCTAATTACAGAAAAAGCACCAAGCAGAAATGAAGATTCTCAAACAATACAAATTAAGTTGTCATCCACAAAGCTTACAACCTGGACATCAGAGCAGCGACTGGCTGGCCTCACTCTTTGAGGCATACAACTCATGCCCAAAAATTCATGCCTCTGATCTCAAAAATGCTATTCCTGGCTACCCCTGCACTCTGATCCCTGCACAGCCTGCAAGCACACCTCCAGTTCCACCTCAAGGGACAGAAAACAACAGCTTTCTCTCTCTCTGGAAACAATGCATTGTCCTACAAAAATTACACACCCACCCCTCCCATTTTTAGCACACAGAGCAGCCCTGTCTCAAGTGACTAACCTTAGAGGCAACACAATACTTTTTTTTTCATCCTTTCCCAGTCAGCAAGTAAAATGTGATGATTACAAACCTTGTCCAGGATGTGAACACATGGGACCATCTCTGTGTTTAATTTCTGTAGCTGCTTTGTTAAACATTGGCCTTGAAGTTCATGTTCCACAGAAGAGGAGCTCACCCAGGAGATACCTTGGCCAGAAGCCCAACCCCAGTGCAGTTTCCATCTCGGAACAATTGAACTTGTGTCCCATGAGTTACTTTGACAATTGGGGTTCAGCACCATCTATGATAGTCAGAAATGTTCCAAGGTTGTGGGTCAGTAACAGCATGGCTGAAGGAACTCGGTTCTCAAAGCCACCTTGCATCGTTGGTTTATTGGTCCACTTATGCTCACTAAGAATTTGCTCAGGACCTCACCCAGTTTAAATACTAAACCAGGAACAGACAGGGTATTTACACCCCACTTTTTTACATAATTGGGAAACTTCAAAGCTTAAGCTACCTATTTTGGCAGGAGACCACACAGACATGTCTTACACTGAGCCTAAAGATGCTTTAATGTTTCTAGTCTACCTGAGTTTTCCTGTAAAGCAAAAGCTTCCCCTTGACTTTTCAGGCCACAGGTGACTCCCTCTGTCAGGGTGCCCTTGGCATCCTTCCCCAGGGCCAGCACCCCCCCATCCACCCACGCCCACCACGCCCACCCACGCCCTTCTCACTCAGCCCTGGAACCACCATTCTTCCTTTGTATTTCACAGAAGCTAAGGTCTGAAGACCTGATTCCAAATTCTATAAAATAATACGGAATAGACCTCTGCTGTGGCAGAAATAATACTACTTGCACTTTGAGGGGTAGCTGTGAGTTTTGGATTTTTAAGGCTCATAAATGCTAATACCTACATCCTTCTTTGCATGAAACTGAGAGCTCAGTTTTCTTTTCTTTTTTATTTCTTTTTGGGTTTTTTTTTCAGGGGGGTAAGTTTTTCTGTGTATCCCTAGCTGTCTTGCACTCACTTTGTAGACCAGGCTGGCCTCGAACTCACAGAGATCCCCCTGCCTCTGCCTCCCTGAGTGCCAGCAGTTGTCACAGAGGAAAGGAATAGAGGGTAGAGAGGGGAACAGTGTAGAAAAATTACTTTCTCTGCTACAACAACTCAACCTTCATTCTCCCCAGCTAGTCTTTCATCATAGAAGTCATTAAAAATGAAGCATAAACCCCAAATAGCAGAGCAGGAGAAGACAGGGGAGGGCAAAGCTGCCAGGTCCGTAGGCTCCTTCTAGAGTTCTTTTCAGCTCCATTTAGGCATAACTGAACTCTTCCTGTTTAGTGGTAATATATGTCCCTGTATTTATGCAGTACCCTGAAAATAAACAATAATTACACAGTGGTTGTAAATTCAAAGAAAGAAAATGTGAACTTCAATGTGACTTTCGGAATATTGGAGAAGGTTAGTCACTCACTGTAGCATCACTTCCTCCTTGGGGAAATGCTACAGAAAGTGGGTACAGAAATATAACTCAAAAAGTTTTTCCAAGCAAGGGGAATCTGGGTACATGAAAAACACAAATCTTGAAGTTATTTCAAAGTTTGTAGTATCATGCAACACGAAAGAAAATGCAGCATACAGAAGAAGCTCAACTGTTACCCTCTCTGTGCATTTTGTTTTTCTTTCCTGCACTACCATTCTTTGGGGTATGAAAACTTAGATGACATCATTCAGACACAAAAATATTTGCACATAACCAGAATCCTCGAGTGATAAACATCGAGAGTCAGGCTTTGAAATGGGGCTACAGACAGCTTGTATAGGCTGTGTACAAGCCCATTGCCCATACAGATGAATCCCTTAAGTGTCAGGAATCAAATTTTGAAGTCTGCCAGAAGAAGCCACACAATTTCAGTCTTAACACTTTCAAGGTCAATGGAAAAGTAACATCTGAATTCTCTGTTTTACAAGGTCTGAATGTGTATTTTTAAAGCCAGGCATGAAGAAACTACTTCACCACCAGCCCACTATCTTTTATTAGGTCCTATAGACCCAAAGCTTTGGGAACTCCAGAATAATAATTGTTACTTGTCTTTTGAAAGAATTTTCAGGAAAAATATTTTGCTAGAAATATTTCTACTGAGAGACATCTGCAATATGCCTTAGGGACAAAATAAAAGAACAGTATTGAGGTTCCTAGTCTAGAAATGTTCAAGGCTGTCAACCAAATTTAACCGTATGTACAGAGCATCTCAGTGTTTGAGTATCTGTTACTTTACATTAAAAAATTGAAATTCAAATAATAGAAAGTTTTCTTCATCAATTATAAGTGAGTATAGGTTGACAAGTCTAGTCGCACTGCCTATGTGTAAACATGCAAAGATTAATTTCGTTACAGAAAGCCTATCTCCTTTAGACATGACAGTTCCTGGCCATATTGACATAAGAAGTTTCACTTTAACTGGACTAACTTGAAACCCACACCACGAGAGGGAGCCCGTGCCCAGCACTGCCCTGATGGCCAGAAACTGGAAAGTGAATGGCCCAGAGACCTAGGGTAGAACCAGACACTATTGGCAGGAAAAAAAAAAAGTCAATGAAATAATTCCAAATGATATTCTGCTATACTCATACACCAGTGCCTAGCCTAATCATCATCAGAGAGGCTTTGTCCTAGCAGCCGATGGGAACAGAGACAGAGACCCACGGCCAGACATTAGGCAGAGTCCATGGAACCCCATGGAAGAGGAGAGGGGAATAGTATAGGAAGCAGAGGGTTCAAGGACAGCAGGAGATAACCCACAGAATCACTAAGAAAGGCTCACAGGACTCACAGAGAATGAAGCAGAATCACAGAGCCTGTATGGGACTGAGCTAAGTTCTCTACATATATGTGGTAGTTTTTAGCTTGGGACTCCAAACAGTGGGAATAGGGGAGGTGTCTCTGACTCTTTCGCCTGCTCTTGGGACCCATTTGTTCCTACTAGATTGCCTCATAAAGCCTTGGTATAAGAGTTTATAACTAGTCTTATTATAACTTGTCATGCAATGTTTGGCTGATATCCCTTGGAGGCCTGCTCTTTTCTAAGGAAAATGGAAGAGGAGTGAATCTGGGGGAGAGGGAGAGGGAGACAGGGAAGAAAGGGGAGGCTGCAGTCAGGTGTATTGTATGAGAGAATGACAAATATAAATAATATGTTAAAGATATTAATTAATTGCTTTTTCCTTTCCTTACTAGACTATTTATTTTTACAAGCATGAAAAAATGAAATTTCAACAAATAAAATTTCACTGTTTCATTTCTGGTCATTAATATTCTTCAACCTACCAGTAAAGTCAGTACCTAGAGGTAGTGTTTTTAGGCAATCTCTATTTATTAAGTATATTCTAGATTATTACAAGATCCAAGACTAAAGAGCAGTTGATAAAAGAGGAGTTGATCAATGGCATGTCTTTATCTGATCACCCTTTTTATGATCTAATGTCTAGCATATTCCTATAATGTTTTCTCAACTTTTTAAAACATTTATATCCATTCCTTATATAGTCTTCATATTTTTCTCACTGTTTTTATAACAAAAATGCCTAAGATTGGATAATTCATTTTAAGAAAAAGAAACACATTTTTATCACGACTCTGGAAACTTAAGAGATGGCACAAAGATCTGATAGATTCTGATGATGACCTCATGACAGATAGCATCACAATGGAAGGAGTACATGAGAGAGGCAAAGAACCCATGTTAGAGAGGTATTCATGGGAGGTACCAAGACCACCTATAACAACACAGCCTCACAGGAGTTGATTTAGTTTCATGGGACCTATATTACTCCCTTCTAAGGATAGTGCCTCCAGGACCTACTAATCACCTTGGGAACCAAGCTCCCAGTACATTAAGCCTTTTCAGGGCACATTTAAGCTATATCCCAACCACACCAACATTGCTTCTAGATTCTTCCATAATTCCAGATCCTTATTGCTCATGGTCAAAATAAGCAGTAAGTCTAATTCCTGTAAAGGAGAGTCAGAAGTGGTCATCTTCTTAGAGGAAAAATCAGAGCCCTTGTCTAAGGCTCAATTTGCTTAGTAGGGGTAGGAGTCCACTTGTACATTTCTTTGAATAAATTGGATGTTGGTAAGAACAGAAATAAAATCAATACTATCAACTGCAACTCCATCTCATAAACCTCTCTTCTTTACTGTCACTTAATAACAATGTAACATGTACTGATTCCACCAGCCTAAGACTCTTGAAAACCCAGAGTACACTTATGTCATTATAAAAACAAACATGGAGGTTTCTCAAAAAGTTAGATAGCACATGACTCGGCTATAACACTCTTGGATATCAATCAACTGATGAATGGATAATGGAAATATGACATATGTATAATATATATTTATATATAATATACACAAAATATATTTATATATAATATATATTATACAACATATAACATATACAATATATATACAATGTAATTTTACTCAGCTATAAAAAAATGAAATTTGAAAACAAAACAAAAAACTAAATGAATCTGAAAAGTATTATATTAAGTGAGATGACCCAGAGTCAGAGAGACAAAATCTCAAGTTCTCTTCCATATATGTATCATGGCTTTTATTGTATGTATTCGTGTGTGTGTGTGTGTGTGTGTGTGTAAAAAGTGGGGATAAGAGTGGGTGTAGGCTTTGAAATTAGATGATAGACCAACAAAGAGACTAAAAGATGTCAAGAAATAAGGAAAGGGTAAAGTATATGTGACATGAGCAAAAGAGGATTAAAAAGTGTGGGAAATGAGGGTAAAAGAGATGAAACAAAAACACATTTATTTGAAAGCTGCCATAATAAAATAGTATTTGTATTTTAATATAAAATGTTTTAAACACAGTTATGCTATTTGTCCTATGATTCTGAGTATGTTTTTATTCTCAATTTTCTCATTTGAGCAGTGAGGGGTGGGGCTAGATAGTCTCCAAGCTCCTCCCAAGCATAGCGTTCAACGGGTATGACTCATCGACCATGGCAGCTTAAACTATGTATGGCCCCAGATTTGTGCCAAGTTTACATCGCATCAGAGTAAAGAGACAAAAAGCCCCTGAGCCAAACCCTATGAGTTAATCACCAAGGCACATTTGGATAAATGAGAAAGTATCAGGTTCCTGTTTAAGGGACCAGGTGTTTTACATAGTGTGTGTTGTTCTTCCATAAATGTTTAAGTCTTAGATCATGTCTACGGTCACAATTCCTTCTGTAAAACTGTGCCACTATCCACCACGGAGACAAACTCTTGTGTGTCCTCTTTCTGCTACCTGGAACATCTTTCACCCCCACTAGGCAAACAGCTGAGAAGAAGTAATTTTTAAAACCACTGCGTATCAATCTAATTTATACAACAAATATTTCCATATGGTCAAAAGCCAGTTTTCTGGTATTTGGAAGATCTTGGCCAGATCTTGGAGTGGTCTTTTAAATTGAAAACCAAATGTGTGTGAGCTCATTCGCTGGAACTTCATGAAGGAGAATCCATTTCACTGCCTTGGCATAAATCAGTTGGGTGAATTAGTGTGAGAGTCTGTCACCTTTCACTGAAATGTTGCCCTGCCACAGAGGTTAGAAAGAGGCCTGGGTCTCATGGAAAATGGGGAAGAAAAGTGAACACTGAGGTGTGTTGGTTTCCTAGCAGGAATCTTGGAACAGGAGGAAAATGGTTAGTCACAATGAGACTATAGGCCTGCAGGGTGCAGTGGGAAAACTGGGGGGAATCCCCTAGATCCAGCCAAGGTTGCTGTTTGAAAAAAAATTAGATTATAGAGAGAATTGTCTTCAGGCATGAAGGTATGTTTAAAATATGGACAGCTATCACACTCTTCTTCTTAGACTGGCCACTCTAACCCAAGGCAAGAAACATCCAGGTGAGGGGCCCTCTGTCCCTAATGAGTACTAGTACTGGAGCCTCATGCCAAGAATGATGCCTCTGGAGAGGAAAGATGGTAAGAGGCACAGTACCAGGGCCTGTGCCATGTTTCCTAGTAAAGTCAAAAACTACACCCATTTAGTCTCACTAATATGACAGTCTAAACATGAGCTGGGCAAGGATGACCACCTGTAGACCTGCCAAAACGGATGGGGGAAAGACCATGAGGCCTCAGCCCCACACGAAGAACTAAGGCAACTAAACAACGCTCAGAGTGGGAGAAGTAGTTTTCTACAGGAAAGAACATGCCAATCGAGGACCCAATACCGTGTAATCGTCCCTGAAAACATGCATACAAGCAACACTATCCAGACTGAGCAGATTGTATTTAGGAACATGTATGTCTATACACGTATATGCATATAATAGCAGTCAATGAAAAAAGAGGACATGACTTTGAAAGGGAGCAAAGATTATACCCTTTTTTATATAGAGTATAGGAGTTTGGAGGGAAGAAACAGAAGAAGGAAATAATGTAATTATAATCTCATAAAGAAAAATGCCTCTGCTAGCAGCACTTATTCTAAGCTAATCCTTAGACGTAGGTATCCGTGGCCTGCTCCTTCAGGACTCTACACTCCTCAGAGACCCATTCCTTTCAGAAGTTTCTTTAACTGTATGTTTGAAGTTGGTCACTACCTGTGTGCCACAAAATCCACTCAGTACAGTCAGTTCTTTGGCATGCTAGGCTCCAAGACACATCTCTTTGTGAGTCTGCCAAACTTGATATCTCTATCTCACCCAGGCCACAGCATCATCTCAGTAAGTGCCGTCAACACCCTCCTGCTTACCTGACTTGGTAACCTGAAAGTCAACATCAAGTGCCCTTGCAACACCATCCAGTCAGAACATCACATGGATTTTGTTTCCTTAGACTCTCAGATCTGTTTTAATCTTCTCCTTCATTGCTATTAACTTTTGTTTGTTTTGGTTTGTTTTTTCAAAACATGGTTTCTCTGCATTCTTGGCTGTCCTGGACTCACTTTGTAGACCAGTCTAGCCTCAAACTTACTGTCTCTGCCTCCCTGAGTGCTGGGATTAAAGACATGGGCCACTACACCCAGATGCTAATAGCTTATACAACCCCTCACATTCCTTTTTTTGTAGGACATCTCTAATAAACTCTCAATAGCTTCCCAGATGCCAGTCTTGTTTCTTTCAATTGATCTGTATATGATTACAAAATCCATTTTCAAAAAAAACTATAACCTGGTCATAATACAATCTGCCTTGGTCAAAATCCTTTAGTGACAACAAAAACAAATCAGAAGACAGCATGAGAGGAAAGTCACTGAGCATGTATAATAGAAAGTTGATGTGTTTAATATGTACGGAATGACCACAGATTGATCTGGTGATAAATGAACAATGCAACAGAAATTTGGGTGAAAGTCATTTTTCCTTTAGGGGATGAAAGATCAACAAACCCATGGAAAGCTTGTTAAGCTCCACCAGTCAAGTCAATATAAATTTTTAGGTAAATATAAAGTAAAGGAAAAGGAGATTCTAGCATTATGTATGCAATACTAGCAAAACCAAAGAAAATTGACAAAGTTTGGACTGTGGTGTAGAGACTTAGGAATTCTAGTCTACTGCCACAAATCATGACATTTGAAGTTCACTGGGACCCTCGTCAGAGCTTATTCTTGCAACAGATAGCTGTCAACACAGGGACCCACAACTGGACAATGTGCAGGCTGGAGGACTGTGGCATGCTCAGCCTTAACTAGGACGCTTTCATCACAGTCTTCTATCCAGGCTCGAGGATCTGTGGGAAAGATGAGGTAATGAGATTGTAAGAGCCAGAGAGGATAGATAACTCCAAGGAAACAGCATCTTCCAGACAAACAGGGTTGAGACACATATGCACTCACAGAGACTGTATCAGCATACTCAAGAACAAGACCTTCACAGGTTCAATCAGACAAAATCCTACTATGAACAAGAGGAAGGAGACAAAAAGCCTCATCTCTAACCAACAATCTATTTGCAAAGGATATCTTTTGGAAAAGAGAAAATCAGTTTTCTTCAATTGAGTGTCCTTGGGTATATCAACCATACTTGAGGGCAAGTCCCATGCCCAAGTGTAGTTGGCTAACACAAAATGACCTGGGGTGTGTGTGTGTGTGTGTGTGTGTGTGTGTGTGTGTGTGTGTGTGTGTGTGTGTGTGCATACACAGGTGCATGCGCACACTTTTGTTTTGGCATATTTTTTGACTTATTGTTTTTATCTGTTTTGTCCTTTGTGATTGTTTTTGTTTTGTGGTGTTTTTGAGAGAGGCAAGAGGCAGGAAGGAGGGAGAGAGATAACACAGGTAGGGAAGGAGGTAGGAAAGACCTGGCAGGAATTGAGGGAGGGCAAAGAATACAATCAAAATATAACACATGCAAAAACTTAAATTGTAGTCTGCCTTTGTCAATTTACATTAACAAAGGAAATAAACTTCATATATCTCATGCAGAACTCCAACCAACAAAGAAAAAAAAGTGCTGCTGTGTAAGGACACCAGCGTAAGAGTGGCTTTTGTAATATATCTCAGAACAGCAGAACCAGAGCCACCTTAATTATCTTCAATAGAGGAAAAATTACACAGTGTGTCTAAGGCACAAAACAAGAACAGGTGGTCAAACACATAATAACAAGCTATAATAAGACCAGGCACAAACCCTCGTATCAAGGCTGGATGAGTCAACCCAGTAGGAGGAAAGGGTCCCAAGAGCAGGCAAAAGAGTCAGAGATACCTGCACTGCTGCTCTTAGGAGTCCCACAAGAACACCAGCCTACACAACCATGACATACATGGGTCCTGCCTCAGACCCATACAGGCTCCCTAATTGTTGCTTCAGTCTCTGTGAGCTCCTATGAGTCCTGCTTAGTTTAGTCCATGGGTCATGTTCTCCTGGTGTGTTCCATGCCTCTGGCTCATGCATTCCTTTCTCCATCTTGTCCTTGAGGTTCCCCAAGCTAACGTAACATTTAGCTGTGGGTATCTAGATCTGCTCATTTCCGCACTCAATGAAGCCTCTCTGGTGACAATTGTACTAGGCCACCCACCTATGAGTATATCAGAATATCATCAGGAATCACGCCATTGATTTGATTTTTGGTTTTGGTGGTGGTAGTAGTGGTGGTGGTGGTGGTAATAGTGGTGTGGTTTTTTGTTTGTTTGTTTGTTTTTTGGTTTTGTTTTGTTTTATTTGCCAGCCATTCTTGCTTCTATCCTAGGTCTATCCAGCCTCTGCTTCCTGGCCATACAGGAAGTGTCAGGTGTGGACGTCAAGTTAGGCCAGCCATTGATTTTCTACTCCCACAATTTCTGTACCACCATTACCACAGCATATCTTGCAGGCTGGACAAATTGTAGGTCAAAGGTTTTGTAGCTGGGTTGATGTCTCAATCCCACCACTAGAAGCCTTACCTGGTACAGAAGATGGCCAGTTCAGGCTCTGCATCCCCCATTACTAGGAATCCCCCATTACTAGGCATCTGTTTCCCTAAATGCCCTCCAATTCCAGTTGTCTTTCTCGGTTCCATCCCTCCATCCCTCTCCTCGCAGCCTGATCCCTCCTGTTCACATTCCCACCTGCCCACAGTCTTCCTGCATATATTTACTCTACTTCTCATTCCCAGGGAAATCCATACATCTCCCTTTGAGACCTCCTTGTTACATAGCCTCTCTGGGTCTACGGGTGGTAGCATGATAATCTTTTACTTAACAGCTAATGTCCACTTATACGTGACTGCATACCATGAGTATTGTTCTGGCTCTAGATTACCTCACTTGAGATAATTTTTTAAGCTACATCCATTTGCTTGAAAATTTCATGAAAGTTTTTTTTAAACAGCTGAGTAATATTCCATTGTGTAAATATATCACAGTTTCTTTATCCATTCTTCAGCTGATGGACATCTGGGTTGTTTCCAGCATCTGGTTATTATGAATAAAGCTACTGTACATATAGTTGAGCAAATGTCCTTGTGATAAGATGGAGCGTCCTTTAGATATACGCCCAAGAGTGTCATATCTGGGTCTTGAGGTATATAGATTCCCAGTTTTCTAAGTAACCACCACATTGATTTGCATGGTAGCTGTACCAGTTTTCACTCCCACCAGAAATGGAAGAGTCTCCCCTTTGTGCCACATCCTCACCAGCCCCAGATGTCATTTGTGGGATTTTTAGATTTTATTTATTCATTCACTTTACATCCTAATTGCAACCCTCCTCCTCTCTTTCAAGTTCCCTCTTGCACACCCTCACTTGTGGGTTTTTAAAAATATTTTGTTAATTTATTCATATTACATTTCAATTGTTATCCCATCCTTTGTATCCTCTCATTCCTCCCTCCTGCTTTCCCCCTATTCCCCTCCCTTATGACTGTGACTGAGGGGGACCTCCTCCCCCTGTATATGCTCATAGGGTATCAAATCTTCTTGGTAGCCTGCTATCCTTCCTCTGAGTGCCACCAGGCCTCCCCATCAAGGGGATGTGGTCAAATAGGGGGCACCAGAGTTCTTGTGAAAGTCACTAGCCCAAGGGGCATGTCCCATGGAAGTCTTCACTTACCAGGAAAGTGGGTCAGAGGGGAAGACATCCAATTGGGACTTTAGTTGAGAGAAGCATGTGATAATGGGGAAATAAAAGGATCCAGAGGGTCCTAGAAACCTATAAGAAGAACATTATGACAGGTGGATCTGGGCCCAGGGGTCCTGCTCAAACTGTTGCACTAACCAAGGACAACACATACAGTAAACTTCGAACCCCTACCCAGATCTAGCCAATGGACAGGACATTCTCCACAGTTGAGTGGAGAGTGGGGACTGACTTCTTCACGCGCGGTTTTTTATCTTAGCCATTCTGACAGATGTGAGATAGTATCTCAAATTAGTTTTTATTTGCAGTCCTTTAATGGCGGAGGATGTTCAACATTTCTTTAAGACTAAGAACCATTTGAGATTCCTTTGTTGAGAATTCTCTGTGCCTTAGGGTTTTATTGATGTAAAGAGACAACATGATGAAGGTACTTCTTATTTTAAAAAAAAAAAAAAATTTAATTCAGGCTGGCTCACAGTTCAGAGGTTTAGTCCATTATCATCATGGCAGGAAGCATGATAATGTGCAGGCAGACATGGTGCTGGGGAAGGAGCTGAGAGTTCTACAGCTTGATCCACACAGCAGCAAGAAAGAGACTGGTTATGTTTCACACTGGTTGTAGCTTTAGCTTCTAAGACCTCAAAGCCCCATGTCCCATCAAAGTCTTCACTTACCAGGAGATTGGGATAGATGTGAGGACTTCTTACTGGGACTCTAGGTAAGAGAAATATGGGAGATGGGGAAATAAAAAGATCCAGAGGGTCTTAGAAACCTACAAGAAGAACATTGTAACAGGTGAATCAGGGACCCGGGGGTCTGCTCAAACTATTGCACTAACAAGGACAATACATGCAGTAAACATCAAACCCCTACTCAGATCTAGCTAATGGACAGGGCACTCTCCACAGTTGTGTGGAGAGCAGGAACTAACTGTGACATGAACTCTGGTGCCCCACATTCGATGACCTCCCCTTGGTGGGGAAGCCTGATGACACTCAAAGAAAGAATAAGCAGGCTACCAAGATGAAACTTGACAGCCTATGACCATAAAGCAGGGGAGGAGGTCCCCCTTGGTCATAGACCTAGGGGAGGGGAATAGAGTAAAAGCAGGAGGGAGGGAGGAATGGGAGGATACAAGTGATGGGATTATAATTGACTTGTAATCTGAATAAATAAATAAAAAAATTTAAGACCTCAAAGCCCCACCTCCACAGTGACACACTTCCTTTAACAAGACCACGCCTCCTTCAGTAAGACCACACCTCCTAATAGTGTCACTGCCTATGACCAAGTGGTCAGGCCCATGAATCTATGGAGGCCATGCCTGTTCAAACCACCATGCTCTGTTTAGATCTGTAGTCCATTTTTAATTGCACTATTTGGTTTGTTGATGTCTAGTTTCTTGAGCTCTTTATGTATTTTGGATATTAGCCCTCTGTCAGATGTGGAGTTGGAGAAAGTCTTTTCACAATCTGTAGGCTGCTGGGTTGTTTTTTTTTTTCCTATTGTCAGTGTCCTTTGTCTTATAGAAACTTTTCATTTTCGTGAGATCCCACTTACCCCAACACTAACTCTAACCCCTAACATTAACACTAACCCTAACCCCTAACCATAACTTTCAGGTGGACCATTAAGTTGATAGTATGAGATCTCACTAATTTCTTTGTGAAGGCTCTTAGTGTTGTACAATTTCCACTAAGCACCTCTTTCATTGTGTCCCATTAGTTTGGGTATATTGTGCATCCATTTTCATTGCATTCTAGAAACTCTTTACATTCTTTATTTCTATCTTGACCCAATAGTCACTTGGTAAACAGTTTTTCAGTTTCCATGAGTTTGCAGCCTTTTCATTGCTTCCATTGTTGTTGAATCTCTGCTTTAATTGTGGTGGCATAATAGGATTCAAGGTATTATTTCCATTTTCTCATATCTGTTGAGACTTGTTTTGTGATGAAGCATGTTGTCAATGTTAGAGAGACTTCTGTGAGGTGCTAAGAAGTTACATTCTTTTGTTTTGGAGTGAAATGTTCTGTAAATATCTATTCGGTCCACTTTGTTTATAACATCTGTTGACTCCATTACTTCTCTGTTTAGCTTTTGTCCAGATGACCTGGCCACTGGTAAGAATGGGGTATTGAAGTTTCTCACGGTCAATGTGTGATTTAAACTTTAGTGATTATTTTGACAAATGTGAGTACTCTTGCATTTGGAGCATAGATGTTACAAACTGAAATGTCATCTTGGTAGATTTTTCCTTTGATGAGTATAAGGTGTCCTTCCCTATCTCTTTTGGTTAATTTTGGTTTGAAATCTATTTTCTTAGATGTTAGAATGGCTCTATCAGCTTGCTTCTTAGGTTCATTTGCTTGTAAAATCTTTTTTTATGCCTTTACTACAAGGTAATGCCTATCTTTGATGTTAAGGTCTGTTTTTTCGTGAAGCAGAAGGATGGACCCTGCCTTCACACCTATTCTGTTAGTCGGTGTCAATTTATTGGAAATTGTGACCATTGGTATTGAGATATATTAATAACCAATGATTCTTGTGTCCTGTTATTTTATTGTTACTAGTGGTGATAATGGTGCTATGTGTGAGTGTGTGTGTGTGTGTGTGTGTGTGTGTGTGTGTGTGTGTGTGTGTGTGTGTGTGTGTGTGTCCCTTCTTTTGGTTTTGCTGGTGTGAGATTATTTATTTCCTGTGTTTCCCTGGGTGTAGTTAATCTCCTTTGGTTAGAATTTTCTTTATAGTATTTTCTGTGGACCTGGATTTGTAGATAGATATTATTTGACTTTGAATTTATCATGAAATATCTTGTTTTCTGCATATATGGTGATTGAAAGTTTTCCTGGTATAGTAGGCTGGGCTGGCATCTGTGATCTCTTAGAGCCTGAAGGACATCTCTGCATACTCTTCTGGCTTTTAGAGGTCTCCATTGAGCAGTCAGTTGTAATTCTACTAGGTGTGCCTTTAAATGTTACTTGGTCTTTTTTCTCTTGCAACTTTTAATATTTTTCTTTGTTCTGTACGTTTAGTGATTTGACTGTGTGGCAAGGGAACTTTATTTAATGCTTCAAGCATGTTGTGTTTGCTCCCTGTACCTTTGTTGGCTTCTCTTTGTTTAGCAGAAAATTTTTCTTCCATAATCTTGAAATTTTTTCTGGGCCTTTGAGCTAGGATTCTTTTCTTTCTTCTATTCCTATTACTCTTAGGTTTGCTCTTTTTATAATTTCCCAGATCTCCTGCATATTTGTATAAGAAAATTTTTAGATTTAGCATTTTCTTTGACCCGTGTATGAATTTCTTCCATTATATCTTAAATGTGTTAGATTCTTTCTTCTATCTCTTGTATTCTATTGGTGATGCTTGCATCTGTATCTCCTCTTCACTTACCTAGATTTTCCATTTCCTGAATTTCCTCTGTTTGTGGTTTCTTTATTATTTGTTTTTTTCATCTTCAGTTCTTAAACAGCTTTATTTGTTCCTTCAACTGTTTTTTTGTTTTGTTTTGTTTTGTTGGCTTTTTTAAAGGAATGTATTTACTTCCTCAAATTTTTGTTTGTCTTTCCCTCAATTTCTTTTAGAGAGTTATTCTACAAGAATCTTTATCATCTTCATACAGTTGGCTTTAAAGTCTGTTTCTTGTGCCTCAGCTTATTGTAATATTCAGGGCTCACTGTAGTAGGATATCTGGGATCTGGTAGGGACAGATCACCCTGGTTGTTGTCGACTGTGTTCTTATACTAGTAGCTAGTGTCTGGGTTTGAGACGATTATAGATCTAGGTTCCCATTTCTGAGTTTGTCTTTGTTGAATGGTTTTTGTTGTTTCTGTTGTTCTTTGGTTTCTGTTTCTTCTCTGGTCTTCTGACCTGTGTGGGTTCTCGGACCAAGTTGGTGTCTGGATTTCTGGTAGCTGGTGTCACCTCTTGTCAAGCAAGGGGATTCCACTGGATTTGGGAGCTGAGCCATGGGGAGAAGGAGGGAAGAATGGATTGGGTATAGTGTCTTTGGGTAAAGGCACTGAGAATGGAGGGGGTCCATGGGCAAATAGCCTACCTGGACTTTCTGGCAACTTGGCTGGTGTGGCCTTTAGTCAAGCAGGTAGTCTCTGAGTGCCGGACATGGTGATGAGGAGCAGAAATGGGAGTTGGGGATATGGATGAGGCATGAGATAAAGGAGTTCCAAGGGCAGGTGGCCAATCTGGAATGTTGGTGCCTGAGTTCACCTACCTGTTCTTCTGGCCAGTGTGTTCTGCATTTCAGCAGAGGATGCCGGCCTGAGATGGGAGCAGGGACAAAGCAACAGGGATGGGTGGTGGAGGGATAGTGAAGAATTGTGTCTATGAAAAGCTCCACAGTTGAGTGGAGAGTGTGATACGACTTTCTCACGCACTCTGGTGCCTCACATTTGACCATGTCCCCTGGAGGGGGAGACCTGGTGGCACTCAGAGGAAGGACAGCAAGTAGCCAAGAAGAGACTTGATACCCTATGAGAATATACAGGGGGACGTAATCCCCCTCAGGAACAGTCATAGGGGAGGGGAATAATGGGAAAATGGGGCGGGGGGAGGAATGGGAGGATACAAGGGATGGGATAAACATTGAGATGTAACAAGAATAAATTAATAAAAAAATAAATAAATAAATAAATAAATAAAAAAGAAAAGCAAGAGAGTGGGGAAGGTCCACGGGAAGGCAGCCTACTTGTTCCTTTGGCTGGTGCGGCCTGCACTTGAGCAGGGGATGATCAAGCTCCTGAGTTGGGGGCTGGGACACAGTGGTGACAGCAGGGATGGTTGGTGGGGAGGGAAGGGGTGGTGGTAGATTAGTTCTGTGGAAAGCAAAATGAGGGGATGAGAGAGTTCCGTGGGCAGGCTACCTACCTGTTCTGGACTGCACCAAAGAAGGGCATGTACACCCCTGTTGGGGCTGGGGACAGAGCAGGTAGAGTGCAGAGTAGAGAGGAAAAGAGTGGTAGTGGGTTGGGTCTTTGGGAACTTAGGGAATGGGAGAATTCCAAGGGTGGGTGGCCTACCCAGCTGGCATGGCTTGTAATGAAAATCCTGTATATCTTAAGGCATATGTTCTCATATATGTATTTTAGAAGAAAGATGTTGAATGTACCTTAAGGTGGAAGAAAAAAGTAAGCTTGCAAGATGTTTTGTAGTTTTTATTCTTTTATATTATGCCTAACTGTCTAATACTCATTTCTCCTAGAACCCTGTTTACTTTCTTCGTGAGATGTCACTCTCAAAGCCCATAATTCTTTTGTTTTATTTTATTTTATTTTAGTGTAGACATTGACTCCCCCCAACCAGAATATAAGTTCTATTAAGACAGAAACCAAACCCATTTATTCACTTCTCCATCCCCAACACTATATAAGTCCTGCCTCTTAAAATATAAGACAAATTGCTTCATTAAGTAACAATGCCATGGCTTTGTTAATTAGAAGAAAATTCAAAAGCAGGATTCCAAACACCAGGTAGCCGTCTCTCAGCAGGAAAGATCACCGGCCTCCCAAGCCTGACAAGCTGAGCTTCTGATAGTGGGAAGCAATGTAAAAAGCCAGATCAGCCCATCCACAGCGAGATGATAGACAGAAGAAGCTGGAGACAAGAACCAACTCCCAATAGTTGCCCTCTGACCTCCAAATGCACATGGTGGCATGTACACACTTACATTAACATCCACACCCAAAATAAGTATACATGAATAAATAATTCTATTGTAAAAAAATAAAAATTCTACTGACTAATAGAATTCCTATCATGGACATTTGTGCCTCTTTTTGAAATGAATGTGTCCTGCCTTTCCTCATGAGCCTCATCACCCAGATTCCCACACCATGGGCTCCTACAGTCCCCAGAGATCTCTTCTTCAGAGCTAAAATTCCTTGAGGTCAGAGACCATAGCTTACTGTAAGTGGTATTCTTGCTTTGTGCTCAGCACTCAGGAAATGGTTTTTGCGCTGATGTTGTTTTAATTTTTAATTTATTTATTTGTATTTTATGTACATTGGTGTTTTGCCAGCACGTATATCTGTGTGAGGGTGTCAGATGCCCTAGAACAGGAGTCACAGACCGTTAATAAGCTGCGATGTGGGTACTGGGAATTGAGCCCGGGTCCTCTGGAAAAACAAGTCAGTGCTCTTAATCGCTGAGCCATCAGACCCAGGAAATGTTTTTTTAACTCAGGGTCTCAAACACAGGAGGAAAAGGTGAATCGTGACACAGATCAGACAAAAGGATTCTTGAAAGGCTAACCAGCATTGTCTTGCTGATTAGAATCTTTAGGACTTTGGGAAGGTCACATATAAAATGGCATTAGCCTTTTACAGGATTATCAGACAGACAAACAGAGCTGTGGAAATGCCTCAGTGGGTGAAAGAGCTTTCTTCACACGCATGAAATCTGAATTCTGATCCCCAGAACCTACACAAAAACCAGGCACAGTAAGGAGGATGTAGTCTCCGTGTGTCCCTGTGGAGACAGGAAAAGCTGGACTTTCGGTAGCCAGCTAGTGTGGCTTATGCAGTGTTAAAGACAGCCTGTCTGAAACAAGGGAGAAATGCAAAGACCAATGCGTGAAGGCTGTCCTCTGACCTCCACACCCGTGCCATGGCATGCTATACACACACACACACGCACGCACGCACACACATACACACACACAGAGGCATACACACACAGACACATACACACAGGCATACACACAAATACACAGGCATATACACACACAAACATACAGGCATATACACACACATACACACAGGCATACACACATATACACACAGGCATACACACACAGATACACATGCACGCACACACATGTGCTAGAGAGAGCATGCAGACAGGCACACACATAGAGGCATATACACACACAGGCATACACACACAGATACACATGCACGCACACACACGTGAAAGAGAGCGTGCAGATAGGCACACGTGCATGCACAGACACACACACACATACACTCACAGACACACACGCACACACAGAGACACATACACACACACTACACGCACACGTTTTGGTTATGTGTTCCCTAGCTGGTAGCACTGTTTTTGCGAAGTTATAGGACTCTTGGGAGGTGGCCCCTGCTGGCAGGGTTAAGTCACTAGCCGCTCTTGGAGGTTACAGCGCTGGTTTGAGCACTCCTTCAGCTTCTTGGTCCACCATGTTGTGAACAGCCTACAAACACCGCCAGCTCCTGCTGCCGTGGACCACCTTGCCCTCCCCTCCATGGTCAATGAAAACTTCTCTCGTATCCTGAGCCAAAATAAATCTTTCTTGCCCTTAGCTACTTTACGTGTTTTGATCACGTTGGCACAAAAATAACACAGAAAATCAGTCTTTGCGATGATAACCCTGACCAAGTGGCTGTAACTAGGCCTTCAGAAAAGCTGGTGGGAAGGAGGAGGGGTTCAGACAGGGTGCTAGAGAAGCCCCTCGGAGCTGTGAGCAGCGAGTTTGGAGATGGTGCTAGAGAAGCCCCTCGGGGCTGTGAGCAGCGAGTTTGGAGATGGTGCTAGAGAAGCCCCTCGGGGCTGTGAGCAGCGAGTTTGGAGATGGTGCTAGAGAAGCCCCTCAGTGCTGTGAGCAGCGAGTTTGGAGATGGTGCTAGAGAAGCCCCTCAGTGCTGAGAGCAGCGAGTTTGGAGGTGATGCTAGAGAAGCCCCTCAGTGCTGTGAGCAGTGAGTTTGGAGACAGGGCTAGAGATGTCCCTCAGTGCTGTGAGCCGCAAGCACATAAAAGATGATTCTGTTGGAAGGTCAAAGACCAGATTGTGAACCAGTAAAACCTATGTTGGAGATTTCACACAGGAAAAGGGTCTGTTGGGAATTAGGAAAGACCGTTTATGTCACATGCTATCAATGCTGTCAATGATTTTGTCTATGTTCCGCTGTTATGCTATGGCTATGTTATGCTGAAAATTTGATGAGGCTGAAATCAAAATTAGTGTGTTAATTAATTTAGTGGTGGACATAACATTTAAACGGTGGTACGATTCCTGCTGCTTATGGTGAGGAAAGAAGAAAGAGTAGGATTTGGAAACAGGTAATTTAGCCAGAAAAGGAACATGTTTACAGTTATAGACAAAGCCACCATGAACAATACAGCCATAGCTTTCACAGTGATGATTAAGCATTGTTTTGGAAAATAAACCACACACTGCACTGGAGGCAGAACAGTGTGTGGATGGAACTTTAGAAAGTGGCAAGACCTCACCCATAAAAGGCTTTATAGTACAAAATCGAAAATTCATTTAAAAGACTTTCCTTTTCAAAGAGAGTGCTGACCAGACTTGTTTGGTTTCACTTTTAGTTTTAGTTTTAGAGGACTTTTTAAAAAATCGGTGCGCTCTTTATTGTTTTTTTTTTTTCTTTTGTTTTGTTTTTCAAGACAGGGTTTCTCTGTGTAGCCTTGGCTGTCCAGGACTCACTTTGTAGACCAGGCTGGCCTTGAACGCACAGAGATCCGCCTTCCTCTGCCTCCCAAGTGCTGGGATTAAAGGCATGCGCCATGACGCCCAGCTAAGAATCAATATGCTCTTAAGAAAAAACAAAAATAATAATCCCTCCTTGAGAAATACAGATGGACTTAAAAATTAACCCATACACAGAAAAACATATATGGCTTGTTCTCTCTTAAACGTAAGGTCTCTGTTTTAATATATGTCCTATAGTTCAATATGGGGGAATGTGAGTGAGTATGAGAAGAAGAACCGAGAAGAAGAAGGAACCAGCGAGCTAGAAGACAGATGATGCTAGTGGAGGGATAAATGTGGTCAAATTATATGATAATGAAGGAAGATATTCTAGACAATGAAGATAGGATTTGTAAAAACATCGTAAATGTAAATAATAGTCATCTCCACATGGATCACAAAATTCTTTTAACTAGGAGAAAGTATAATGAACTACACAGACATTTTGAAAAGCATCAAGTTAGCCAGGTATGACGGCACACATCTGTGATTCCAACACATAGGACTCTGAGGCAGGAGGACTACAAGCTTATAGTGTAAAGAGCTACATAGCAAAGTCTTGTCTAAAAGCAAAAATTTTGGTCCATATGTGAGATATCATTTTAGAAGAAAAAAGAGGAAGAAAGAAAAAAAAAGCCTACCATATTTTTCAGACCATAAGATGCTCTTTTCTTCCCAAAAGTGTAGAGGAGATGGGATTAGGCTGTGCTTTATGGTCCAATTGCTGTTTTTCTTCTTTTATTGCCCTAAAAACTGGGTATGTCTTTTTTTTTTAATATTTATTTATTATTTTGTATACAGTGCTCTGCCTGCATGTACACCTGCACACCAGATCTCACTATAGATGGTTGTGAGCCACCACGTGGTTGCTGGGGATTGAACTCAGGACCTTTGGAAGAACAGCCAAGTGCTCTTAACCTCTGAGCCATCTCTCCAGCCCCAAAACTGGGTATGTCTTATGGTCAAGTGTGTCTTGTAGACCAAAAAATATGGTAAAACTAGCCATAATCCTTTGCATGCAAGTGTACTCCAGTCTAATGTCCCTAATCATCTCTTGGTCTGAGGACTGTTGCTCTGAATTAACAAAGCGACTAGGCAGCATTGGCCAGTGCCATCACCATGCAATCTTGGTCAAGCTAGGAACGGAATCAACGCACTGAACTGTCCCACTTTATCCTTGCACTAAGGATGGACTAATTGTAAGATGTTTATCTGTGTAAGGAAATACTCATAGTCTCCATCTTTTTATATCAGTGTGTACACTCCATCTTAATTACTTCCTCTAGTCTGAAAATTGGGTGAAAAATCAGGTGGCATTCAAATCTGGACTACATTAAATACCTTTGGGTTTGATTGAGTCAGATTTGTAAACAAATGATTTCCCTAAAAACACGGAGTCACATAAAATCTTTTACCATTAATGCTTTGTTCTCTTCTGACACCATAAATAAACTTCATTTCCCTGAGGATTAGCAAGAAAAGCCCACTTTGCAAAGCCTCTCTTTCTGCAAAGATATTAGGTCATTGCTTCCCTGCCTTTACTCACTTCTTTTAAGCTCCTTATGAACAAAGTAAACAATGCTTCAAGTGGAGCATTTCTTGGAGCTTGGCTTTAACTTCTGCTATCTTGGCCTTCCTACAAGGTCTGCTATGTGATTTTCAGTAGGGCTGGCTGTGGTAAGCAGCCTCAGCCTTGAAAATGCCAGGTAACATCACTGGAGACATTTGATCTTTGCTCCTGCTGCTTCTGCCACTCTCGTATGCTCTTTCTAGCCCATTGTCTGTCTCTACCTCACAGCATCCCTGGCACCAGGCTGGGAATTCTAATACCTTCTTTCCTTTTCTGATTCTGGGCACATACATGAGTTTCTGCCTTGGCAACACTCCATATCAGTGCCTGTGAGAAGGCCTGGGACACAGACAGAAATCCTCCCTCCTCCCAAGTGGCTTACAATAGCAAGGTCAAAGTCCCTAGAAAGTTCTCCTACAAAAATGTAAAAAACAGAAGTATTGACTGTAGAACATATGCCCAAAGGAAATAAGTTTATCAAAGACAGATTGATTTACACATTGTCACAAAGCTGCTCACAATAGCCCAGAAATGGAAACAAGCCAAATGACCCTCAGTGGATGATAGATATAGCAAATGTGGAGCATAGACCTAATGGAATACTATACATCCAGAAAAAGAGTGAAAGTATATCATTTGTGACAAGAGGGATGGAACTGGAAGCCTTCATGCTACTTGAAAGAAGACAGGAATAGAAAGACAAGAACCCATGCCCATAATCTCATTCATTTGGAATCCAAAGATAGTTGACCCCATGGAAGTTGAGAAGAAAATAATGGTTATGAAAAAGCTTAAGCAAGTCAATGTGGAAAGAGCTTGAACAGTTAGAGACAAGTTGTAGTAGGAGTCAGATTTCAGATACACTATTGTACAGATAGATAGCACTGTTATGTTTTACATTTCAAAGAAACAGAAGAAAGGATTTAAATATTTCTCCATAAAAAGTGATCAGTGTTGGTAGGCATTGACATGTTTAGCCTAGTTTATTTTTTTCATTTATTAAAAAGTTTTCTTCATAGAGAATATTATGGTTACAGTTTCCCCACCCACAACTCCTCCCAGCTCCTCCCCATCTTCCCTCCCATCCAGATCCACATCTTTTATTTCTCTCATTAGAAAACAGACAGGCTTGTAAGGAATAATAATAGGGCAAAACAAACAAAGAGACAAAGAAAACGCCCAGGAAAGACATATAGATCCTGAGACAAGCACATTGGAACACATAGGAATCCCATACAAACACAAAACTGAAGATGATGATATATATGCAAAAGACATGAAGGTAAAAATGTTTTTAAATGCCCTGACACAACTTAAGAGGCGAGGAATTTTGACAGGATGCCTTTGAGTTCTTTTCTGTTGGCCATCTACTGCTGGGCACGGGGCCTACCATAAGAGTGGTTCCCTTCCCCACCTCCTCCACCGACCATGAGACTCCCTTAGAGAAAACTGATTTTTTCACTTGCCAGTAGCTAGCTTCTGGATTAGGGAAAAGGCCATGTGTCCATTTCTTTCACTTCTAGGATACCATCTGCTACAGACCCATGCAAGCCCTGTGCGTGTTCCCATAGTCTCTGTGAGTTCCCTTGGTGACCTCCATCCCCTCTGGTTCTTACACTTTTTCCACCTCCTCTTCCTCAAATCTCCTAGGCGGGAGGGGCTGATAGAGACATCTTGTTTAGGGCTGAGTGTTCCAAGGTCTCTCACTCTCTGCACATTGTCTGGCTGTGGGTCCGTGTATTTGTCACCATCTAGTGCAGGGAGAAGCTTCTCTGATGATGGCTGAGAAGAGCACTGATCTATGAACACGATCAGTGACAATGCCATTAGGAGCCATTTTATTGCTACATTCCTTTAGTGGAACACAGCGCTTGGTCTTTCTCTAGGTCCCTGGCCTAGAGAAGCCTCAGGTTCTTGGACACCCAAGTAATGTTGGGTGTGGGTTCCATCGCATGAAGTGGACCTTAAATTACATCAGATTTTGGTTGGTTGCCCTCACAATATCTGTCCCTCTATTGACCACTGTATCTTGCGGGCAGATCACCATTGTAGATCAAAAAGTTTGTAGCTTTGTTATGTTTACATTTCTTCTTGGGTAACATGCAGAGTACCTTCCAGTCCCATGAACACTAGTCCGTAGGGGTGAAGACTCTGGGTAGACATCAGCTCAACTTTTCCACATTTAATGAGTTTTGTAGGTATTGTCTTCATCAATAGAGCCTTACCATCAGTTTGTGGGGAGCAACCAATAGCCTTGGCAATAGTCTGGATTTTGGGGGGATTTCCAAGGGACACCTCGGTCAATAATTCAACTAGATATTACCCATTCCCAGTACTGAAAGGTTCATTTGATGACAAGAGATGTCTAGTTGGGGCTCTGTCTGCCCCATTATTTGGTAATTTCATTTAGGTCAACTTTATGTATGTATATATTTAAGAAAGTTTCTATTGTATCTGGTTTCCATGTCACCCATCAGATGGCACTTAGTTTTAGCTGTCCCATCCCATATTCCTTCCTTCACTCCCCTTTTTGCTTCTCCACTCCCATCTGATCCTCCCATTATAGTCCTTATCCATCTATAACTATCTATTCTATTTCCCCATCCTAGGGAGATCCATCCCTCCTCTCTAGTTCTATATTCTATAACTAACCTCTGTAGTTATATTCTGATAGCTTGCTTATCAATGAATTAACATTTAACATCCACATATTAATGAATATATACCATATTTTTCTTTCTCTGTCTGGGATACCTCACTCAGGATGATTTTTTTTCCAGCTCCATCCATTTAGATGCAGATTTTATTATTTTGTTTTTAACAGCTGAGTAATATTACATTGTGTAAATGTACCACATTTTCTTTATCCATTTTGCTGTTGAGGAACATCTAGGTTCTTTCCAAGTTCTAAATATTGTGAATAGAACAGCAATGAAGATGGTTGAGCAAGTGTTCTTGGGGTAGGATGAAGCATCCTTTGGGTATATGGCCAAGAGTAGTATAGCTGGATCTTGAGAAAGATCGATTCCCATCTTTCTGAGGCACCATCATACTAATTTCCATAGTGGCCATACAAATTTGCATTCCAACCAGCAATGGAGAAGTGTTCCTTTTGGCCCACATCCTGGCCAACATGAGCTGATCCCAATATTATTGATCTTAGCCATTTTGACAGGAATAAGATAGAATCTCAAAGTAGTTTTGATTTGTATTTCCCTGATGGCTAAGGATGGCAAACCTTTTTTAAAATTTTACTTAAATAATATATTCAGATTACATCTCATTATTATCCCCTCACTTGTATCTTCTCACTCCCCCCTCCCTCCTTCTTTCACCTTATTCTCCTCCCCTAGGGCCTGTGACAGAAGGGGACCTCCTCCTCCACCATATGATCACAGCCTATCAGCTCTCATCCAGATAGCCTGCTTACCCTTCCTCTGAATGCCAGTGCCACCAGGCTTCCCCACCAATGAGAAGTGATCAAATAGGGGGCACCAGAGTTTATGTCAGAGTCAGTCTCTGCTCTCCACACAACTATGGAGAATGCCCTGTCTATTGACCACATCTGAATAGGAAGTCTAGGTTTACTGCATGCATTGACCTTGGTTGATACAGTAATTTGAGCAGACTCCCCTAGGTCCAGATCCTCTAGCCTTGATGGTCTTATAGGGTTCCTGGACCCTCTGGTCCTACAATTTCCACCTTCTCCCATGCCTCTCTCCCCTGGAGTCCCAAGAGGAAGTCCCATCGTTTCTAAGTGCTTCTCAAACATTTGAGTTTCCTTTAGTTAGAATTCCCTGTTTAGATCTGTACCCCATTTTTAATTGGGTTATTTGGTTTTTAAATCAAATTTCTTGAGTTCTTTATATATTGTGGATATTAGCCCTCTATCAGATGATGAGGTGGTAAAAAAATAAATCTTTCCATTCTGTAGACTGTTATTTTGTCCTGTTGACAGTGTCCTTTGCTGTGCAGAAGCTTTCAGTTTCATAAGGTCCCATTTATTACTTGTTGGTCTTAGTGCCTGAGCTAATGGTGTTCTGAATGCTTTTGCTTCTTTCATATGTGTATTTGCCCTTATGTTAGGATCTTTGGTCTACTTGGAGTTGAAGGGTTTTTTGCTTTTGTTTTTGTTTTGGTTTTTCAGAGCATTGTTTTTCTTTCTAATACAAAATATGTATTATGCATTATAGGATACTTAGTCAACTTAGTCAATTCATGTCAACTGGGGTTCCTAATGAAACCCTACGCCAAGAGCACCGCCATTGCCCAGCCGAGCCTCACTGTCCCTGCTCACTCTGAGATCCCAGAAACCTGACGGCTGGGCCCCTCTCACTAAGCTGCCCCTGGGTACAGTATTCTTTGCCAGCTCCAGCACAGGATGTATCTATTTGATTCTTCTATATGTAGCCATCCAATGTAAATGTGTGTGTGTGTGTGTGTGTGTATGTGCACGCTCACTGAAGCATTCCAGTGTGTGTGTATGATTTTTATTATTTAATGAATCAATTTTAAAACAAATTTAAGTAAAAAAAATCATTTAGAATCTGTATCATGAAAGACTTCTTGGAAGGAATAATCCTTAATATCAAAAGTGAAAAATGAGTGACATTGAAAGTGCAGGGATGAGAGAGGTAGCCCCACAAAAAGCTCTGAACTGAGAAGCCTCCCTAGAATGTCTGCAGCCTAGAGCCTGACTTAGTTCCTGGCAGGGAGACACTGTGCATAGGGCAGGAAAGACAGCGACCAGTCAGGGGTGTTTGTGGTTGATATAATGACCATGTTGTGTTTCCAGACACTATGAGAGCCCATGCTCTCCCCAC
This sequence comes from Acomys russatus, assembly GCF_903995435.1. Lineage (NCBI taxonomy): Eukaryota > Metazoa > Chordata > Mammalia > Rodentia > Muridae > Acomys > Acomys russatus. The sequence continues at coordinate 34,948,070 of NC_067138.1, forward strand.
TAAGGTCCAGATTTAGCCTCTATGTTAGATGAATGGAAGAAAAGAGGGTAGAAGGGAGTATGCAAAATAAACACGCCATGGTTCCTCCTTTCAGAGAATGTGATGGAGAAGGGATACACACCAACGCTTCCAAGTTAATATGTCTCATAAGTACAACCGTGTCCCTTCCTGGGTCTCTGAACTTTAAGGATGTGATGTCTTCAAACTCTAAGGCATAATTTTCTTAAAGAAATATATCTGTCTCTAATAGAAGGTCAAAATATGACGGTTCTGCAGTGAATTTTGTTAACAAGGGACCGTTCTCCTTTCTTTTCTTCCTTCTTTTTCCTTCATTGCCCTCTCTTCCTCCCTTCATCTCCTCTCTCTCTCTCTCTCTCTCTCTCTCTCTCTCTCTCTCTCTCTCTCTCTCTCTCACTCTCTCTCTCTCTCTCTTTCCCCCTTTGACTCTCTTCCTCCCTCCTACCTTCTCAAGCCTGTGGGTATCAGACATAACACACTAAATAGTGCAAACTACTAACTCTTAAAAAATTAGAAACAGTAAACATTCTGGTAAATTAAAAACCCAATGTAATGCTCATTTTAATGAGATTCTTCCCTGTAAGACAAATACACAGTTTTATACAGTTGTAAGAAAATGGTGCAAAATTCTGTGTACTCTTTCCCCGGTTTCCCACAAAAAGCCTCATCATGAAAACCTGTAGTACAATGTCATAACCAGGGTACCGACTTGGCTAGTCAGTAGATGTGACTTTCCTTCACATTGTAATCTAGTTCTGTGAGAAAGCCATCTGAATTGTTCTCCACTTTCATTACACTACGTCTACGTTTCTGTTGTGTAAATGAAATCACAGTATGAAAACTGAAGCTGTGTCTGCTCAGCATTGTTCTCTAGGGGTGCATTCAGGTTGTTGCATTTGTCAACGTGTGGCTCATTTTTACTCTGAGTAGTCTCCCATGGGATGGATGTGCCACAATCCGTCCCCTCATTCGCCCACTTCATGTCGTTATAAACATTGGCATACAGGGTTTTGTGTGGTAGCTAAGTTTCATTTCTCTGGAATGAATGTCCAGAATGTGGTACCTGGATCATGTGCTGGTTCCATGGTAAGCTTTCTTTCTATATTTTTTTTATTCCTTGTATTTGTTTTGCATGAGGAAGACATGCTACAGCACACACATAGAAGGAGAAGGACAACTTGTGAAAGTCAGCTTTCTCCATCTTCTATGTATGCTCCAGGGATTAAAGTCAAGTTAGTCTTTATAGTAAGCACCTTAACCCACGGATTCATCTCACTGCTCCCAGCATGGCAAGATTGTTAAGAATTGCCATCTGTTTCCCAGGACAGCTTGGAAATGCACCACTTACCTAGATCTTTTATTTATTTCATCAGTACTTTTCAGTCTATAGTTCTTGTTCACATTCTGGTAGATTTATACCTAAATAGTTTTCTAGCGATTGAGAAGGGCACTGAACTAGTCATTTTTTTTTTTTAAGATTTCTTTTATTATTATATATACAGTGTTGTCTGCTTGTTTACCTGCAGGCCAGAAGATGGCACCAGGTTACATTATAGATGGCTGTGAGCCATCATGTGGTTGCTGGGAATTGAACTCAGGACCTTTGGAAGAGCAGGCGGTGCTCTTTACTACTGAGCCATCTCTCCAGCCCCTGAACTATTAATTTTATTGCCATGTAATAATTGCTGCCATGTTTAAAATATAATTAATTTGTATATGTTTACTGTATATCTGACGATGCTGTTAAACTTAGTTCTAGGAGGTTTTTGGTGGATTACTTTGGATTCTACATAAACAGTCATGTCACCTTTAAATAAGGGTTTTGTTGGTTAATAGTGTCTATTTGATGAACTATAGAGTTACCAAGAGGTAATTGGGCTAAAAAGGCTCCTCTAAATTAGTTTATCTCTGGACACATCCAGGATTCACTGTCTACATCTGGATAATTGAGCTGGTAATACCTGACCACTGTAGGTGGGTAATAAACTGCTTTCTGGTTGGATTTGAGACCCACTCAGCAGGAGGGAACTCATATCAAGAAATCTGGTCAAGAGTTGGTGTCTAGGGAGGTCATAGACCCTGAAGGGAACTACTGCTGTTGTTTTTCTAAACTGACATGTGGCCAACCTGCCATTCAAAACTCATGTTTGTATCTTAGGTAAGCACTCAGTTCTGCCTTGGTCAGAAAGCTTCTTACTGCAGTGGCTGGCAGTTAATGCAGGAACCCATAACTGGCCAAAGTGATAAGACTTTGTGACAGTGGCATTCTTACTCTCCTAACTAAGGCATCATCCCTCCAGTGATGAGGAAACGTTAGGGAGAGGGGCTAACAAGAATGAAAGAAGTGGGAGATGGAGAGGTAGCCTACAGAAAGATGTTTTCTGGACACGGCATGGCGGTAGCACTTGTGAATTCGCTGTATGTCGTGCATGTCACTTTCTTCAGGGGTGCAGTCACTGCCATCTGGTGTGCTCCTGTGAACAGCCTTTCAGCCACACACAAGCAAACAGCCACAATCAAGTTCAGTGGGTTGCCTACTCATCTTCCTCCTTCTATTGTCAAAGGGCTTAAACCTTAGCAAAGAGTTCAGAAAGGGCTTCAAGAGTAGCTGCCTAAGTCCTAAGTAAAAGGATTAAATGTAAGACATCACAGCCAAAAGCAGAATGACAGAAAATGAAAGCAGAAGACTCACACATGGTACATACTGGATGGGACAGAAAAACAAAGGGGGGAAGAATTCTTATGGGATGTCATTATTTTATTTTTTTGCTCACTGTTTTGTAAATGAAACTATCTTAAAATTTAAGTCCACTTTAAAAGACCAAAGGACCCTGTCAAATGAAAATAGGTAAACATAAATTACTGGCCAATTCTTTTTTTATTTTTAATTTTATTAGTTTATTCAGATTACAACTCAACTGGAATCCCATCACTTGTATCCTTCCATTCCTCCCTCCCTCCAATTTCACCCTATTCCCCTCCCCTAGGTCTAAGACCGAGGGGGATCTCCTCCCCCACTATATGGTCATAAGCTATCAAGTCTCACCTTGGTAGCCTGTTTATTCTTTCTTTGAGTGCCATCAGGCCTCCCCACCAAGGGGAGGTGGTCAAATATGGAGCACCAGAGTTCATGTCAGAGTCAGTCCCTGCTCTCCACATAACTGTGGAGAATGTCCTGACCATTGGGCAGATCAGAGTAGGGGTTCGATGTTTACTGCTTGTATTATTCTTAACTTAGCTTGTCTTTATGAACTTGGTTAAATATTCAGGTATTTTTTTTTCTTAAAATTCTATAGAATGCAACTCCAGAAGTGTGCAAGAAAGGGCTATTCCACACCAACATATCTTCAGGAATCCACCCCAAGTGTTGATAGCTTTCCCAAGACTTCCCTTCAAGGACTGGCACTTTAGTTTAAATTTGCATAAGAAAAATGAATGTCCTGGGTCAGTCTTCAACACTGGGCTCTGCCACCATGCCAGGGAGCCCACACAACAATTAATCTTTGTCATTACAGAATGCAATTATAATAAAGTCTCTATGAACCACCACATCCCAAGGCAAGCAATCTTTGTCAATCCGTCCTACCTTCTCTCAAAAAAAATTCAATGTTAAGTGGGACAGATGGAGTAGTTCTTGTGATCTCATAGCGGACAGGGCCTTTGTAAGGCCATGTTGACTTCAGTTCGATTAACTCTGAATGAACAAGGGAGTTCTGCCTTGGATACTTGGCAGTGTAACCATAAACAGAAGACTAATCTTTCAATAATACTCGCTTAAGAAAACAAGAGGTGACTGGAACTCTGTTGTGATGAAATCACCCGTGCATGGCAGGTTCAGGAAGGACTTTTTTTTTTCTTCTAGGGGTACAGAGAGAGGCCCATTGCCTCTACCCAGTGAAAGTAATTGAGTGAGTGATTTCACTTGTTTCTTCTTTGGACTGAATTAGGTCGTCACCATCTGTGGAGTGCGCTAAATACCAAAGGGAAAGTAGACTGTTTTCTCATGTCATTTATGTAATGACTGTGCTGTCACTTGCCACCTTAGAGCAAAATCAATATGGAGCAGCATATGGGCCAGATTTTCCATTGCTGAAGTCAAGTAGGGAATTGAGGCATTTGTTCAGCTCAATTGAGCACATTTCAGAGAGGTAACTCTTTCCCTAAGTTATTCAGTGTTTCAGGGTACATTTCTAATTGTTTCAGCCTAGCTTCATTTCCACTGTTGAAGTCTGGCCCCGCCTCTTGCAGGGGTAAGATAAGGAGTTCTCAAAGGAATACTTCTCTTCAAATAAGAAGTTGAGAATAAGACTGATGAAGAAGATGTTCATACCTAAAAGGAAACCAGTTCTTTAAGTAAGTAATTGTTTTCTGAGACTGGAAAATATGAGTTTGGAGGTGCTTCACTCCTAGAGTTATAGACCTTTCAACCCAGGAAAATGTATCAAAGTGCTAGCAGCAAGTACTGGATAAACAATTCCTTCTGCTCTGCTTGCCCTAAGAAAGCCTAAATGCCTTTTGTTTTGCTTTTTTAAACCTTTGAGTATTTACCAAGCTTTACCATTGTCAGTTCTTTGGAAATATTTTTCTATCTCTCTCTCAGCACAAACACACACAAAATTAGCTCTTTGGGGAAAATAACAGGCATACGCCTTATTTTACTTCCTTGAGCGAGCATAATCCATAGAATGCAGTAAGTGTTCCTAGAGACACGCTGCTACAATGGTAAGAGCATCTGGAGTGAGAAGAGGGAGGAAGGGTTAGAAGGAAACGGAAGCAAAGGGTTGAGTTCTAGACCGTCTAGGCTGAAAAATTAAGAGACATCTCTGGAAAGTCAGTCAAGACAAGACAAAACACAGAAGGGAAAAAATGCTTCTGTTTAAAGGTCCTCTCCTCTAAGATCTCAAGAGAGAGATGAGCTTCAGAGAGTCTCCCACTATAGGGTCCATCACGTAAGCATATTTATACTGTTGGAAATGTTGTCTCTCTTAAACAACTACTATCACAACACACTTTAAACTACAGAATTCAGGAAAGTCTTTCCAAGGAGAAAGAGAGAGAGAGGAAGGGTGGGGAAGAGGTTTTTACACACTGAGAATATTGGAAAGCCCAAGATTCAAGGTGGAAGCAAGGAGGTTGTGCCACTACCCAAAAGAAGGGCATTTCTTAGCTTTGTAGGCCAACTAGCAACCCGTGCCTCTTTAAGACATTAAAAGAAAATATGCTCCAAGGAGGGAGTGGTGTCTAGTCGTTAGGAAAAGGACGTAGAGCCAGATTTTTGACTTTTTATTCTTGGCTGTGCCACATGATCTCATTGTAGTTCTGGCAAACCTCCCCTCTCAACATCTTGAGCTCTCTCTTGACACATCTGTAAAGTGTGCATAAGTACCGGAGTACACAGAGGCTGGATGACATCAAACTACAAGCAGAAATCCTGATTCCAGAGGAGGATGGTGAAGGAACCAGTAAACCTCATACTCTGATGAAGAGCCCAGGGTGCCTCCCACTGAGAAGTATGTGAAAACCACAAGAGCGAATAGAGGGCCAAGAAGTGCATACTGTCTAACACTGTATAGGAGAGGTCTAGACAAGCTACAAAAGCAGGCTTTAAAAAAAAAATAGAGCTCCAAAGCAGGCCTGGGAAGACAGCTCTGTGGGTAAAGTGCTTTCTGAATAAGCACAAGGCCTGAACTTGGCTCACTGGCACCTTTGTAAAGGCCAGATGCAATAGAGAGCATCTGTGACCTCAGCACTGGGAGGCAGAGTCCGGCACATGCCAGGGCTTCCCCAGCAGGCCAGCCAGTCTGACAGAAATGGTGAGATCCAGTGAGATACTCTAATAGAATAAGACAAAGGACATCAACCTCCAGCCCTCCAGCCTCCACACGCACACACATGGCCTACATATCCTCCATATGCATGCAACACACACACACACACACACACACACACACACACACATTAAAAATAAAAACCTGCATAACTTGTACTGGTCACATAAGGTTACCAACACTTAAGAGTCCTAGATGTCCACTGATAGACATCTTGTCTCTTCTGTCTTGAAGCCACAGGAGAATTCTTAAACTTCAAAGTTGGGAAAAACATTAAAGATCATAAAGTCCAACCATTCTTCCAAAATAGGAGTATTTGCTTGCAAAGTCCATGCAGCTAGCCATTCCCAATGCCACCAGTAATACCGTGTCACGGGGCAACCCCTCATTGCAACAGTCAAGCACGGAGAAAATGGTTCCTTACATACATCTTACCAACCCCTCACCTCTATGCAATCCAACTGAGCTGTAAAGTGGAAGAGGTTATTCTGTAAAGCTAAGGTAGCCAACTGTCTGACTGGGACTAAAGGGTTTCCTAGGATATAAGACTTCTCAGTGCCAAATCCAGAAGCATCTCAGCAAACTGGAACGTTAGTCATCTTAAGATTAAAATGCAGACACCTCTAACCGAAGGTACAAAACAAATGTACTCTCCCAGAAGACAAGTACACTTCTGGGCAGAAAGTCCTTTGGAAATCATTGCCTCTCAGACCAAAGAACTTCAGAGAACTGTGGGGCTATCTCAATGCAATTGGCTTTTCCTGGATTCTCTGTATAATTATTTTATTTGGGTTGCACAGAATATGACTGCTTTTGTATTCTTGGGGATATGCAGAAAAGGATTATCTGAGTTAGTCAGAAAATTGCATGGGAACACTACACCTCTGGGCAACAATGTGTCCCTTCTACAGAACCCATGTGAGCCAGATTACTCAACAAGTAAGCCAGTCCCTCTCGAAAAATGATAAAAGAAGAAGAAATGAATAAGAGGTCAGTGGTTATCTATCTTTCAAATGCTGCTGTGAGCTCAGCAAATACATGTGAGTGATGTAATCTTTCAAAATCTTCCAGAAAGACCTATGCTTGTTCAGAATGTTCAGGGAGGAATCCTAACCCTCTTGGATTTGTTCAGTGGGATGTGTTCTATAAGATCAAGAAGCCTGGTGGGGGGCAGGGGTGGGGGTGTCCTGAGAATTACAGAGGGAAGTCAGTGGAGCCCAGTATAGGGAGCTGATCTTTTGGGGAAGGGATGGTGAGAATGGTGTGACTCTAAGGAAATAAAGCCGCAGTAAAGGAGCAATATTAGAAAAGGGGGAATCTGTGTGAAAGTCAGACCCCACTCTCCACTCAACTGTGGAGAACATCCTCTGGATGGGGAGACCTGGTGGCACTCAGAGGAAGGATAGCAGGCTACCAAGAAGAGACTTGATACCCTATGAGCACATACAGGGGGAGGAAGTCCCAATCAGTCACAGTCATAGGGGAGGGGAGTAAGGGGAAAATGGGAGGGAGGGAGAAATGGGAGGATACAAGAGATGGGATAACAATTGAGATGTAATATGAATAAATTAATAAAATATATTTTTAAAAGAAAAAGGGGAATTCATCGATGGACCTTCACCTCTGCACATAGCAGCAGCCATAAAACCATCTATATGAGCAGTTAGCAATTTGTAAAGCAGTTATAGAGCAAGATTCCTAGAATGAAAATATCAGCTTTCCCCCTGAGCAGGAGGAACCTCTGTTCTAATGAGGGAAGAGAAGACACACGCATACACAGAGTCTTACAGAAAGATGCCCGGCTGGCTCGCCTAACTTGCAGACAGCTTTGTATAAATCAATCACTCCCCCAGGCTATCGGGGTGCAACTTCTCCTTTAACTCATTTTTCTACAGGGCAAGAACAAGAAAGCCATTCAATATGCATTTTTTTTCATCCCAAATTTTATTTGCAAATATAAATTGGCTGGGTAGCAGCAACTGGCTTGTGTGGACTCCATTTGGAATAATGATGAAGTTCAAAAGGTTAATCAAGTTATTAACATTTTAAAAGAAGGGAAATTTTCTTTCCCAGATGGCTTAACAGGTGACTCCTATAAATTACACAGTACATTACAGCGGGCATCCGCTAGCACAGTTATAGTAAAGAGCCTGTCAACATTTCCATTATTCAGCCCTATTTTCAAAGTTTATAACTTGGCCATAAAACTCTGCTCCAAGATGGGTCTTGGCTTTCTAGCTGAATTTTCAACTTAGCAGGCAAGTTTTTTCCCCTCCTTTTTTCTTCTTCTTTTCCCTCTTCTTTTCTTCCTCATCCTTCTTTTCCTAGTGATAAGCATTTTTTAAACTGCTGCAGAGTTGGCTCTGGGGTTAAGAGCACTTGCTCTTCTTGCAGAGAAGCCAGGTTCAGTTCCCAGCATGTGCACAGAGTCTAACAAGCACTTGGAACTCCAGTTCCAGAGAATCTTATGCCTTCCTTTGACCTCTTAGGACATTAGGCACACACATGATGCATATACAGAGAGACAGCAAACACTTATACACAGAAAGTAAAAATAAATAAATCTTAAAATAATGCTCTAAGTTTCAAAAGGACTTCCTCATTGGAAGACCTTTCGGCTCCTAACTCAGGTACCTATATATACATATATACGTGTGTGTGTGTGTGTGTGTGTGTGTGTGTGTGTGTGTGTGTGTGTGTGTAATCAAGTATTGGGGGTTTTTTTTCTTTCTTTTTAAAGAAGATCAAGGGTGTTTTGTTTTGTTTTGCTTCTTGGTTGTTTGAGACATGTGTTTTGTTTTGTTTTGCTTTGTTTTTTCATTGCATTGGCTGTCCTAGAACTTGCTTTATAGACCAGGCTGGCCTCGAATTCACATATATCCTCCTGTCTCTGCCTCCCAAGAGCTGAGATTAAAGGCATGAGCCACTACTACCTAGCAGGAGGTACCTTTTTAATCCCAAAGCCTAAGAGTAAAAACAGTGCCGCGATACCCTTATTCCATCAATTTGTGCACACAGTCTTGGAGACCATAGTGCCAGCACAGTAACTTTCAGAGAGAGTGTAAAGGCCACCAGGGTAGAGAGAGACCAACACACTAAATACAAAGTGACAAGAAAGGTGCACGTATGACAGAAGGCCTGCAGTTCCAAGTCTGGTTGATCACAGCCTGGGGAGTTTTTATGGCCTCTTCAAGGCTGGGATGCAGACTAAACAAAGTTCCCTTGACTTTGACCATGACATCCCAGGGGCCAGGCCAGAGGGTGGGGAAGACAAATGCAAACAGCCAACTGCTCAAACCAGAGCCTGCCTGCTACCTCACTGCTGCTGGCCTCGGAGCTTAACCCCCACTGTTCTCCTCTCAGACAGAAAGCTAAGCCACATGGGGAATTTCTCTGCCAATACAGGGGAGGCAGCGTTCCAGGAATAAGAACAAAAAATTCTCACAGGGACAAGCAAGAACAGAGGAGTTCTAGGTGGCCTTTGACCAAATCCCCGCTACCCACTCACCCCAGCCCCTGCCTCCTCACCCTGCTCCACTCCTAACCAGTGTAACAGATTCGTCTGAAAAGGTCAGAGACGTGGTCTTCCTCAGAATGTCAGCACTGGTCATGATGCAAACTTACTACCTCCTAAAACTAGGCATCAGCTAGCTACCTACCCCCAGTGACCTGCCCCCTCCAGTGGCCCCCCACCCCACCCCCAGGAGAAATGTCCCTGGGTCAGAGGGCAGCCGGCTTCTCAGGGAGAAACCCAGCCATCTTCACCTACATCAAAGCAGAAGACTGAAGCTCTTTGGACTGCTCATCCGACAGCATTTTGGCTTGAGAAACATTCCAGTGGATGGTGCGAAATGTATCCACCGAGCTCAGCTCAGGCTTCTCTGGGCAAGGACCCCACTTACTCAGTCCATTCCCCCAGCTGACTGTCTTCTCACGAGCTTTTCCTAGCTTTCTGTTAACACACTCCGTCATTATCAAAGGGATTTGACCTGCAGGAAAATTGTGTCCCTTTACAAATCACCTTTTCCTCCTCTGAGCCCAGCTGTCATATCATCATAATTGAATTTGTGATATACGTCACCATCATTTCCATAGCACTAGAAACAGCAGCGGGTTGTGGAAACAGGGTCTGTGTTTCAATAAGAGAGAAGAACTGGACAGAACTCTGAGAGAACATCTGGCCCTGCCCCAGCCTCAGACAGGTACGCGGCTCGGCAGTCTGAGTGAGAACTGTTCTCAATCAACATGGTCACACAAGCACAGTGCCTCAGCTTGTGGTTCTATAGCTGGAGGCATGACTGTCTCTGTCCCCTCTAAGCCAGCCAAGAGTCTCAGATGGTAAGGGCATGTCTCTTCCTTCCCTTTCGCTGTCATTTTCTACCCAGTGTCTATAAATAGTAGATACTCACAAGACTGCGCTGAGTGATTGGAATGTGAACCTATCCTTGCCATTAGCTTGATGGCCAATATTTGACCTTGACTTGTCTAAGTAAAATATCTCCTGTTATAATTTAAATATGTTCAAAACTTTATTTTTTTATATATGAATAAGTCAACTTTTCAGTATACTCATGAAATAATTTTTCATTCTGACACCTAAGACAAGCTATTGATTCCAAGCCCAACTCTTCAGTCTTCTCAAAAGCCAGCAAGTTCTTCATTTTATAGCTCCCTTTCTGCTACAACATCTGGGACAGACTGTTTCTTTGTTTATATGTTGAATTCTGCTCATGATTTAACTCATTAAATGGGGATTCTGAAATCCTCTATTCTAGTACTGATATTACTAGCTAGGGGAAGTCTTGCTGTCTTAATTTCTTGTTGCTCTGATAAAAACAACTTAAGGGGAAAGGGCTTCATTTGGACTCACAATTCAAGGCATATTTCTTCATGGCTGGGAAGTCTAGATGACAGAAGCTTGAAGCTGGTTGTCACATCACAGGGACAGTATTCTTTCAGAAGGAAGATAGCATAATCAATATCCAAGATAGGATATGGGTATTTAACACAATATCAAGATATCTTGGTTGAGCTCTCACGACTGAGAAAGTCTCAGCAAACTTAAGTGAGACTCTCGCTAAACTTGAGGCATGCAAGCCTAGCAAAACTAAAAGTCCAAGTGAAGGCCCACTGAGAAGTAGACCCATGGGGCAATATAAGCAGTACAGCCGAGATACATTTAAAACTCAACCTTCCTTTTTCTGTAAATAGAAAATACATTATGTCAGTTATACTTAAAAGATTGAGAAATTTTCCTATGAACTTCTCTTCCTTTTCTGCTTTTTTTTTTATATCCTATTGTCATTCCTCCTAACCCCAGCAATTGCAGTAAGAATGACACAAAATAAAGCTTGTCCCTGATAACTCCAGTATTTCACTGAAAGCATCCATATGAACCTAGAGTCTTCATAACTTGAATGCAGCATATGGGTCTCCCACCCCATTAGACCAGGGTCCAAATACAGCCTCAGTATGTATTGGGAACCCTTGTTTTCGTCCTTCATCAGGACAATAGAGGGAAGTATGTCCACATCTCCACTTGGGTCATATCTGTAGACGCTAACAATTTTAAAACTTTAGACCTGACCTGAGACCCCTGTGATAATTATTTTTAACTGCCAACCTGACACCTTATAGAATATCGTGGGAAGAGCCTCAATGAATGATTGTCAGATTGGCCTGTGAGTGTGTCTCAGGGTGGGTGGAGAATGCCTTGTTTACGTTTGCTGATAGGGGATGTCTCAGCCTAAAATTGGGTAGCACCATTCCCTAGGCTTAGATTGGACTACATAAAAGATGAGAAAGTGAACTGCACACAGCATGTGCCTTCATTCTCTCTGTTCTTGACTGAAGGTGTGTCGAGCTGTTTAGACTGCTGCCTCTGACCTCCCTGCAATGGCAGACTGCAACCTGGACCAGTGAGCCAAATAAATCCTTTCTTTCTAAGTTGCCTAGGTTGGAATATTTTATGACAGCAATGGGTAATGAGACTAAATGACCCCTGAGTGGCTTTTCTTGCGCTCTCTCTCTCTCTCTCTCTCTCTCTCTCTCTCTCTCTCTCTCTCTCTGTGTGTGTGTGTGTGTGTGTGTGTGTGTGATCATCTTTGTGTCTCTTCTAATCAATACTAGTTAAATGTAGCTGTTTTAGCATTTCCTTTCATGGCTAAGGAAACCCAGCTACATTTTCACTTCACATTTCTTCTCACATATTAGCCAACTGTGTGTCAATACATGTTGCTTATAGATCGCCAAGGTACCCTGCCTGTCCATGAACTTTTCTAATAATCTGGGTCTCATTAAATACTTGGTAACTTAATTCCAAGGAAGCCAAACAACAATTGGGCCCTAGGAAGCTAAAGTGAAATAAACCCAAGCTGTGAACATTGTCAGTGTGAGTGCTCTTTCAAAACCTTTCAAATTAATATTTGAATCCCTCTTGTATTGCTAATGTTAGGAGTAAAGTCTAAAACAGCTAAAACAAGTACAGCATCTGTAAACATAGCCATGATAAGTAGAACACTGTGTGTGGTAGGTAGGCAAGAAGGCCAGACTCATGATGCCTGAAATTGCAATGTCTGCCTCACACCTGTGAAAGAAGCTGTAATTCAAACGATGGCCTTTTCTAACAGAGACTGTTGTCTGAAGTGAACAACAGTTTCTACCCAAATAAAAATATTTTTTTAAAACTTCTGAATGTGAGTCTAATATTGAAATGGATTTGAAATAAACATTAAACATGTTGTCATCTGTTGCTCTGCTGAGTCACTGAAGAATAACCTGCCCATGTTCATATTTTCAGACTAATTGGTCCATGGCTGCCAGACATGAAGAAGAAAGAAAATGTGAAAGTCAGTAATTCCACTAAGCTGTAAAAGATGCACAACAGATGCATCGCTATGTGGAGATGGAGTCGGGGATTAACACTGGAGTCAAACCAGGGCAAGCATTCCTGGGTTGTCAGAACATTTTATCCAACAGTTAATCATAAGCAGCACATTCCAATAACCTTGATTAATTTAATGCTTAATTTTTTTTATGTCTCAAAACTTCTATCAAAAGATATTTACATACCTAACCTTTAGAAAATATTGTTTCCTAATGAGCTTTGAACGTATGAGGAAGAATTAGAAGCAAAAGAGACAAGTGGAGGAGGAGCAGGGAGCACATAAAGTTGAGAGGGGAAAGTGTGAAGAATTGGAAGGAAGCTGATGAGGGTGAGCTTGATCCACACACGTTATATGCATATCTGAATACTAATTTATTTTACAGAGAAGAAATAAATAAAGAGACTAGATAGGAGATAACAGCAACAAGTTAACAGTGCCTCAGCAAGGAAGGAGCGGTGAGCTCTCAAAGGAAGCAAAGTGTTCACCCTGCTCTCATGGGTCAGCCCAGCCTTTCCTCTGGGAGCAGGTCAAGCCAAGAGGCAACCCCTCCGCTGTCTCCTGGAGCCAAGAGAGGCTGATCCCCTCCTACCCACCTGCACCCTGACTACTTTCTGACTCACTCACGATCACTAAGTCTACAGTGTTTAAGGCATCCTGAGTCCTCAGGCCCGAATCTCAATTACAGGATCCCCTAGGTACTTTTATATCTTTAATGTCATTGTGGGTTAATTGCCCATCAGCCTTGGGGCACCCAGTGTGATGTAAATGGTAAACAGAGTTAATCACAGGGGAGTAACTGAAATAGTGACTCTTAAGAGATCGGGGGAAATATCTTTAGCCAATAAGAATTTCAACGATTTTAATTTAAATCTCAGAGGAATTTAAAAATCTTCAAGTTTTTGTTTAAAACTGTGGAAGGTCAAAGGACACATTGTAATCAAACTTATTGGAAAACAGTGAGATTGAGGGAGGGATGGCTGTGAACACCTGTGCTTCCAGCATTTGAGAGGCAGAGTCAAGGGTAGGAGGCTGAGCTAAATTCAAAACTCACTCAAAAGTTACAGAAGCCTGACAACGTGGTATGGGTGGAAATTTTTAACATAAATCGATGGGACAAAACAGATTCCAGACATTCAGCTAAGCATACAGCAGCAGTACCAAGGTGGATAAACAATCTTATCGACAAACAGACCAAGAAGGGTTGAAGAAAAACGTACAAAGTACACTTTAGTCCATACATTTCTCAACACCCAAAAAAGAAGCATATGTGTAAAATATAAAACTTTAAGACATCCAGAAAATAACACTAACAACAATTATAGCTTTGGACTAGGCAGAGTTTTCACTTAAGATGTACACACACACACACACACATACACACATACACACACACACACACACACACACACACACTGTCATATTTTTAAAATATAAGGTTTAAGAAGTGAAAGAGCAAGACATAAACTATGTCGACAAGGGTTACCTGACAAGAACTGTCTCAGTGAGAATGTCTGAGGCCGCTCAAAATTTAAATAGAGAGCTAGGACTCCAAACATAAGAAGGACAAGACAACCCAAGTTAAAGGATTTGAACAAGACAATTTATCAAAAGGATTAAATGTATTTACAAACTGAGTATACTCAGAGATGCCCATTGACCGACACAGGGCCGCCTACATGTCGGGATGTCATTGCAAAGGGCACTACCAGGCCACAGCAGCTGTGATCAGCAGCCAAAAAAGGGAACAATAAACACAAGAATCTAGACTCAAAAGAGTTCCATGTCCTTTCTGTCTCTGTCACATGATCCTCTAGAAAACAAAAAACTACAGAGATAACTATAAAGCCAGTGGGTTTTATGAACTGGAATAAGAAAGGATTACCTAGACAGCAACCTGAAAGAAACTTCTGTAACCATGAAAGTGCCCTGTAACTTGACTGTGACAGAAATTTTATAACTGTGTAAGTTTGTCAAAACTAATTCAACTGGACACCTACAATGAAGCACTTCACAATCTGTAAATGATATTTCACCCAACCAAAGTGAACATTACAACAAACCCAAAATTAATCGCATAAGTATCATCTTGTGAAATCGAATTTTATTGGCATTTAATCAGAATGAATTAGAATGCAGTATGTTAAGAGGATTATTACATTTAATTTTTGGATGCACTTTCAAGTGACTAAAATAGATGAAGTGTCTATCACAAGTAGAAGCTGCTCAAAGGTGAGGCTTAATTTGATATTGCTGTCATGGTTTGGTTTGTACAGCAATTGCCTGCTGCAAGACTAGAACCATTCCTTGAATGTTATTAGACTAGAGATCTATAAAGGATTCCTTAGCTGGACCAGGGAAGCAGACCTTAGCATTTTCCAGAAGTTTTCATAAAGTTTGATCAGGTGAGTGCAAGTATTAAAAACATAGCTTCAAGCTTAGTTTGAGCTAGTCCTGTAATGACAAAACTGGCCAGTAGGAAATAATATCCCAAGTACGGCACCGTTTCAACAGCCATAAATATATTTAGAACAAGTGAGGCTTACTGAAGACATTGTAAGCGGTCCAGTCACTATTAATCCTCAGATTACCCAAAAGCAAACTACAAAGAAAAAATAAGACAATAAAAAAAAAATCTATCACTGTTTTAATAATGTTTGGAAGCAAGTTATATGTGAGGGCTTTCTGATCGCAGGCTCTCTGCTGAGGATCTTGACACCAGATGCTGCTCCATCTGGGTCTGATTGACGTTTTCCTCAGTAAATAGCCCACTGATTCCAACAGGTGGTTGCTGTGCACATGAGAGTGCCTTTAGGGTTGGTTTTATGCGAATGCCATCTTTGTAACCCGACAGGTGACCCGCAGGTAGAAGGGCCTGTATTTGGTTTAATATCTTGCTGTCACCATCTTGAAATTCTTAAACAGTTTTAAACAAGGGCTCTGCATTTTCCTTGCATTGGACCACACAGATTACCTAACTGCCCCTAGCTCCATAAGTAACAAAACTGGTGGGAGGATTCTGAGTTACTCTTTCTATAGAATCAGTTGTGTGTTGACTAAAATTAACCACTTATCTCAAAACACCTAAGAAATTAGAATTCGCAGTCAGGTACAGGGTTTCAAGTCTGTGATTCCAGGCTAGTAGTCCGAGGAAGGAGAGCCGTGACTTTGTGGCCAGCCTGGGTATACAGTGAATTTGAGGTCTACCTGAATTTGCATTAAAAAAAATTCCAAGAAAACAAATAACAATTTGCCATACACTAGATACAGAAAACTGGAAGGTTGAGCTGGTCTCATGCATTTCCGGGAACTTGTAGAAAGCAGAAATGTTACAGAGACAATTTCTGAAGGTCTGAGAAGCCATTTCCTCCAGACAAAGTGGAGCACATAGAAAATGCAATACGTCTTTCTTTTCTGGGACCAGTTGTCTTTACATGGAGGAGTGTGTTTAGATTTGGTGCTGAACTTTCATTTTTATGCTTCTTGCTTGTTAATATTTTATATGTTGATTTATCGCTTCATTCAGTAAGTATAAAGGAGGCCCTATTATGTGCAGATATTGTAACCAAATATTATATAACCAGAGATGTAAACTAGAAAGATAAAACGAAATAGATGCACAAACAGAAAGGAGAAAATAGTCCTTCCTGGCCTTGCTACTTAGAGTCTTTATAATTTTTTTTGTTGTTGTTTTCTCGAACTACATTGATTATTTAACCCATGAACCAGGAAAATCAACATACCAGTGACATTGTGGGGTTTTTTTAATGTCAGGTTGTGTGATATAAATAATTGCAGAAAGTTGGACTGTGTGAAGAGTGCTCAGCAAATGGTTAGAAGAGCTCCAAAGCTAAACCATGTCACCTTTCTTCCTTGTGTGTTAAAAACACACGCTATCATGGTGCCCACAGATCTGGCTTCCGGGCCACTTAGGTCCTTTAGCCAGCAGGACCCAAAGTAGCCGTGTCTGCTATAAAGTGGACTAAAAGCATTTAGCTTGCATCTCAAATGCTTAGTCTTTCTGCGAGACGGCAAATACCAAACCGTGTGCTCTGGAGCGGAGCTGATTTTAAAAGCTTTGGAGTAGCTGAACCTTCTCTGACTTGTGGTCCAAATGGAAACCATTTGGTGCCCTCTGAGTCTTTTTCTTCATCCCTAGCAGCACTAGCGGGGCTTTTAGGTTCTGGAAAAGCATCTCTCTCTTGCTGTCAACAAAACACAAAGCAGTAGGTATCTGATAACCTACTTCCATGTCTGCTTTTGAGCTGAGGAAGTGACAACTGGGTGGACTTATGCTGGACCTGGAAACATTCTGAGGTTCATTTACATTTGAGGTTGCAAAATCAGCAAGTGCTGTTTTTCTGCGTTAGGCAAAGAGCAGTATAAAAGTATCAAACCGCATTCATCTATTGGACGTAGCCCCTGACAGCTCAGCGAGGGTGGGTTTGGTGAACTTCCGGTAAAGCAGATAAGGCGGGATGAGGCTTTTGTTCCTCCCTCATTGCCAAACTACTGCTTTCTCCGCCCCCCCACACACACACTTTTTTTTTGAAATTTTTTATTAATTTATTCATATTACATCTCAATGGTTATCCCATCCCTTGTATCCTCCCATTCCTCCCTCCTTCCCTCCCATTTTCCCCTTACTCCCCTCCTCTATAACTGTGACTGAGGGGGACTTCCTCCTCCTTTATATGCTCATGAAAGTCTTCACTTACCAGGAAACTGGCACACACACTTTTTTAAAGGGACATTTATTTCCATGAGAGCTGACAATTTTCTCTCCCTAAATCCCACCCCATTGGTCACGTGACCAGGAGGAGCCAATTAAAAATCTTCCTCCAGGTTTTTCTCACTAGATTTGAAGAAAAAGCTATCTTTCTTCCCGGGTCCCTAGACAGAAGGGGCAGAGGAACTTGGCGCCCAGTGGCTGGAGAAGGCGCCGCAAGAGTTCTGGGAGACGCAGTCAGACTGCTGAGATACTTCCAGATGTTTTACTCAAACTGCCCCTTTGGTGTTCAGGGCGCAGTGTCTCTCTTTGTGTTCGCTGTGTTTATCGTGGCTCCAGCGGCCTTTGTGCCCTCTTCACTCCACGCTCTGAAGACTTTATGTCCCCATACATATCAAACACATTCAGAAGATGTCCGGGAGGATGGGAGACGTTCATCTTAACCCAAGGAAGCCTATGACTACTCTAATGTCTGGAGGGGATCGTGTTCTTTCTTGTGCGGATTCTGTTCCTCTGGCGCAGTAGTTAGGCACCAGAGGATGAGAGGAAGCAAGGTATGGCTAAGCATCTACTCAAAGGCAGACCTCTGCTTACAGACAAATGAAGTGTGTTTCTGGCCCTGCACTTTTTTGTTTTTGTTTTTGTTTTTGTTTTGTTTTTTTTGTTTTTTTTTGTTTTTTTTTTTGTCACTGGTTTGTTCTCTTCTCCCTCTGGCCATCATTTGCTTCTACAAATTGGTGACAACCATCCAAAGGTCAAAACCAGATTAAACCAATGCCATTCCACCTCACGATGGAAGACAGGCCCCAGCCAGTACTGCAGTAGGCGTAATAATTTCATGAATGTGAATTCCACCAGACAAGGTGAATGAAAAGAAAATTGAGGCCACAAAAATAGAAAAATTAATGCAGGACTCACTCAGTTGGCTAAAACCTAAAATTACTTACCAAGCCTAATGTTATGCTAAAGTCCAAGGGTAACCATGCTGGGATGGGGGAGGGGTGGGAGCAGCAGGGTGGAGCAAAGTAATCCAATAAAACAAAGGGCAGAATATGGCCAAAGGTCCAGTCTCCCTTAGGTGCACAGTCAAACACAAAGAAGACAGAATCATTCACATACTAGATAAAAAAACTTCCCCTAAATAAAGAAAAGCCTGGATCTGCTGATTATAAAATACTGTATTGTGGACATCCCTGATCTGTCTGCCTGATAGCCTTCACAACGCTTCCTAACAATAGGTTTTCTTCCTACCTTGAAAATGCCTGCATGCCTTGGTATGCAACCATCTTGCTACAAAATCGTTTCATTTTTACATCATTCTGAAATAAAAGTTGAAAGTAGTTTCACAGCTTGGACGTTCCAGCACTAAGTCAGTGACATAAATTCCTACTTTGTATCAATTTGTAGTGGCCTGTAAGCTTTGATTTATCTCATATCTTTTTTTTAAAGATTTATTTATTTATTATGTATACAGTGTTGTGCCTGCATGCTAGAAGAGGGCACCATATCACATTACAGATGGTTGTAAGCCACTGTGTGGTTCCTGGGAATTGAACTTAGGACCTTTGGAAGAACAGCCGGTGCTCTTAACCTCTGAGCCATCTCTCCAGCCCTCATATCTTTTTAAATTTGGAGTTGCAAAAAATAACTTTTTTAAGACACGCTACATGAACCACTTAGTAGATTTTTACTGGCTTCGCTTTCCTAAGGGAATAGAATTTTCTCTCCAAGATCTGGCCTCACAGCCACTGCCCTACTTCTCCAGTTTACAAAGTCAGCTTCTAATCCAATGTCTTTTTCAACCTATCACCTTTCAAAAGCCTCACTGTATCTCCTTGTAAGTTTACTACCTGAGCCTAAAGTTGCCTTTATTTCTGGCATGCCAGAAGGGGTCTTTTCAAAACTTAATTTATATATTTAAATTTTATTTTTCTAAATTGCATGTAGTATGTCTATGTTTCCATGACTGAAGAACTCAAGAGTGGATAGAAATTTTTGCTAAGTCAATTGACCTAGTGCCAAAACCAGAAAACAACCCTATTTTCCTAAAATGCATATATCTCTTTTAATCTGTTTGTTTATACGAACAGAGAAAATTCTGAAACAGTCACCAATTAATGTTAATGGTTGCATTTCCAGAGATTTGGGGTGTGTGGTGTGTGTGTGTGTGTGTGTGTGTGTGTGTGTGTGTGTGTGTGTGTGTGTGTGTGTTTAACTTTATGACACGGGACACGGATGTCAACTGACTATCTCAGCATTCAACTTGTCTTACAGCTTTCCTAAAATAAAAATAAACAGTCCATTATCAATGAATGTTAGTGACTTCCCACATCTGTTGGATAAAGACCAATTTCCTTAGCATGCTAAACCAAGGATATTTAATAGTTGACTTCTCTCTGCCTGTCAAGATCCATTTCTCAATGGTTTTCCCATTTTCCTCATGCTCTGGCTTACAAGACAACCCAGCATTTCCCGTGTATGCTCTGCATTGCCACAATCCTGTGGCTGTACGGAGGTTCCTTCTTCTGTTGAAATTGTCCTGCCATGTCTTCACCTTCCCAGAAGGTTCTAGTATTAATCACCATCTAAGACCACTTTTTTCCTTAAAACCTTAAAACCCTTCATTTCCTCCTTTAGCCTTCCCCAGTCCTCAACATGCCTCACTTGCCGCATTAGATCACAGTTATTTTTCTGTCTGTTTCCTTCTTTAGGGAGGGCAAAGACGGTGTCTACATTTTTAATGCCTCATTTATCCAGTAAATGAGTTCATGAATGAATAAATGAAATGAATGTTCACCTCTTGCTGAGTTAAAGGCAGATTTCTCATCACACAAGTCTGTGGGTGGGATGCAGGCTCATTGGCGATGCCAGATTTGTGTCTCACTCTGAATAATAGTAAACTAGGATGTCTGGGCAGCCCCGGATGACTGCTGGAGTTTCTTAGGAAGAAAAACCAATCATAGTCCGTAATGTGTTATACACAAATTACCTTTAGTTGTCAAAACACTTTGACAATAAACATTTCATTCACTCCATCGAGGAGATGAGGTAAGCAGTCATGTGCTCAGTGAGAGGACTGACGTTGCCTATGAAAGACCTGTTCAAGGACTTAGGGAAACAACTTTGACCTATGTCTTCTGTTGCTTAGCCAAGTTATCTGTACTCCACAGCTCTGTAGGGATCCTGTCTCCACTGGTATAGGAGTTACAATGACAACCATCATCTCGGATGCTGGGAGAGCAAGAACAGTTTCTCTCTGGAGTGTCTTAGAGCCGCGCCCTGGCCCCCATGTGCAGCTTCAGATTCTTCCAATCACAAATCAAGCTATAACATTATCTAAATTGCTTACTCTTGATGCTGCATAGACCTGAGTCCATGAGAACTTGCTAGGAGACCCATGTCCAGTTTAGGTTCTTAACTGATTTTGTAGCCACATGTCTCAACTTCTACCGAGTCCCAGAGCCCAGTCAGTCATTGTGAGATCATAAGCCAAAGTCATGCTCCATTTTTTTTATAATGATTCTTTCTCACTTTAACTTGTTCTTTCTATTTAATGATTAACCAGAACAATCATAGAATAGGGAATAGCTAGAGTTAACCAAAATATATAACAGCAACTTAAGGTAGCCCAGAAAACAGAAAGATACAGTCATCAAGTACAATGTGTGACCCCAGCACTCATGTCTCATCTACTTTCTGTCTACCCTACCGCCTTGCATAGCAATAACTTTCTGGATAAAGCTTTATTAGATTACTTATAATATTTTAAACAAAAGCAAAAACATCTACCCAGATTTTCCAAATGAGAACTGGACACTTTTATTGAACAGTTTTCTTTATTTCAATTAGCTCCTTGGAAGTTATTATAGAGAGTATAAATTAAGCATAGTTTTTTCTTACAAGAATAACTGCCTACTTTTCTACAGTTGTCAGGAACCTAGACCATGAATTAGGTAATAGAACTGATCTATATTCCTTAAAATTCTTTGCAATGCTCCCATTAGAATAAGATACAGATATTCAATCCAAACTCTACTAAATATTATTATCATCATCATCATTTATATGTATATGTGTTTTCCCACATGTATGTCTGTGTCCTACATCTGTCCATTACACAAGGTGCCCAAAAGATCACCTGGAACTAGAGTTATAAGCAGTCATGAACCACCACATAGGTGCCAGGAATGGAAGCCTTACCCTCTCAAAGAGAAGCCAGTGCTCTTAGCTGCTGAGTCACTATGCACATTTCTTTGAGATCTTAATCCAGGAGGGCTGGAGCTGACTGGCTTCAACTCTCCACGACTGTTTTATAATTTTATCTTCTATGAAACATAGTGGTACACTTCCTTTAAATAAAGAAAATAAACATGTAGCTGCTATCAGAGTAGAGTGTGGGCACAGAGCAGAGCAGTGCTGTAGCGAGAGTTCATAGAGCTGACAAATAAAAACTTACCAGGCCAACTGGCTGGAGCTGACCTGTAAATATGGCACAGAGCCGAAGAATGAAAGTTGAGTTAAGCTGCTCAGTTTGTTTTACTTTTCTGGTGAAATGACCATTTGTTTCCAAATAGTCCCAAAGCTCATGTCTTTAATGGCCATTACTCCACTGTACTGGCATGCTTCGCAGGTCTTTGCTTATTCCCTAATTATCAAAAAGGCTGCTGGAATTTATTAATAAATTATAAGTAATATCCCAACTACCTTGAAAACTGAGCTTTGCACCACCCTCCACATCTGCATCAGTAGTAGACTCCTTTGGCTCTCCCTGAACGAGAATTAGACAAATAGTGGAACCACCTGAGTCAAAGATGAGGCAGGAAAGTCTTCCCTAGCAATTGCTGTTCCCAACTACTAGCTTAAAAAGCACTTCAACTTGGCACACAACAATAAATCAAAACAATTTAATTAATAAAGCTTAGTCTTCAAATTAGGTACAGCTGTTTAATTAGCTTAGATGTTATACAAGAGTTACAGTCTAATTTGAATTGTGGCAAGCAAAATGGGCACAAGGCAACAAAGTCATGTTTAAAGACTTCAGATCCTTTCACTGTCAATGTAACTACTCATCTGAGTCAACTCCTTTTCCAGTAACTGTTATCACAGCACATGCTTTACTTTTAAATTGGTAAAACAAAAATAATACTCATATTGTCTGAATCCCAGCAAAATTCAATATCAAATTTCAGTTCAACTGAGGTGCAGATGGAGTCTAAGTTAATTATAATAGATTTTTGCATCATTGTATCCCAATTTCCTTCCTCAAAAATCAACTTTTATTCTAGTATAACTTTATATATTCTTCATTGATCTTTAATGTGTCTCAGTTTGACTCCAAAACCTCACACCTATGTTGGGCTTCTGCTCAGACACATATACACAAACACATACAGAGAGAGACAGAGAAAGAGACAGAGAGACAGAGAGACAGAGACAGAGAAACAGAGACAGAGACAGACAGACAGACAGACAGACAGAGACAGACAGAGAGAAAGAGAGACTGACTACAAGGGCTGATACTATAATCATTACTTTATTTTCATAATGAGATATTTCCCTATACCATAATCAGCCTCATCAGTATACAAATTGGAAACATCACAAATGCATAAAAATGCATGCACAGTATTAATATCTAATACATACTCTATCTGCATATATGTATATATAGCATATTAAATATAGTCACAGAAGAAGGCAAGGGGAAATGGTGAGAGACCTGATCTATACAACAAGGCAGCAGCAGAGATAAATGCAAGTTCCCACACTTGTCAGCACTCTATGAGATCTTACATTTCCAGCACCTACCATAGTGTCCTGCACATGGTAAATAGTTAAA
Source organism: Acomys russatus (assembly GCF_903995435.1). Classification (NCBI taxonomy): domain Eukaryota; kingdom Metazoa; phylum Chordata; class Mammalia; order Rodentia; family Muridae; genus Acomys; species Acomys russatus. Next base: position 34,971,368 of record NC_067138.1, read on the forward strand.
AATATTTGTTAAATGCCGAAAGAGAGAAAATGAGTATTGAAAGGGTAAAAAGACAAGATTTTACATATGAAAACCACCGGTGGTCTTCAGTGATACTAAAGTCTACATAACAGTCATGGTATGTGTTAATAGAAGCCTCCATGTGAGGAAGAGAGGTTTAAGTCCTGGTCCCTGTGCTCCCAACAGTATGGACATACAAATAGGAGCAGCATGGATAAGGATGGGGGTGGCAGGCAGAGTACTGGATAAACCCACTATGAGACAAAACCTCAAAGAAAACTACATTCCAAGCACTGTGGGCTATTGGGGAAGGGATACAGCTGGCTTCCTCTGGTTTGAAGGTAATGAACAGTGGATGCACAGAGAGGCACTTTGCCTCAGATGGGAGGAACAGCATTCTTCCTCTCTGCGGTGATCGATCCCTCCTTCTCCATCGCCTGCTGATCCAGTATGTCCTTCAAGATCCAAGCAAGTCTCAGAAAAGGGGCACCAGAGTTTGTGTGAGACCACGTCCCCTGGATAGGGAGGCCTGGCGGCACTCAGAGGAAGGATAGCAAGTTACCAAGAAGAGACTCGATACTCTAAGAGCATATATAGGGGGAGGAGGTCCCCCTCAGTCACAGTCATAGGGGAGGGGAGAAGGGGGGAAGTGGGAGGGAGGGAGAAATAGGAGGAAACAAAGGAAGGGATAACAATCGAGATGTAATATGAATACATTAATAAAAATAAATTTTTAAAAAGAGATCCAAGCAAGTCTCAAGGGCACTGTGGAACAAGGGTGGCCTCCAGGGATTCTCTCCTCATGGCTTCTACTTTCTCTCATGGTCTTGCTCAGAGACAGCATTGTCTTGCCTTCTTCTGTCGGTTGCTTACTGCTTTGGTAGTTGCCGCCCTTTGCGTGCCTGATGTTTGATATTCGTTGTCAGCTTAATGTAACATGGGATCACCTAGGAAATGTACCTTTAGCTGTGCCTGTGGGAACATTCCCAGTGTGTTTAACTGAGAAGGGAAGACCTACCCAGGATGTTAGTAGTTCCAGCCTATGGCCTGGGGTCTGGGACTAAATAAGAGGGAAAATAAGGAGAGAGCAGCTGAACACCACCCCCAATCAACTTAGGATGTGGTGTAGCCACATGCTTTTACCACCACAGCTATAACCACACTCCATGACCATAAGGCACAGTGATGGACCTTCCAACGGTGAGCCCCCATCCTTTGGTTGCCTTTGTCAAGTTCTTTGTCACAGCATCAAGAAGATCAAAACGGGCTACCTTAAGATCTTGGGTCCAGACAGAGAAGTAAAGCAACAAGAACAACATAGTGCAATAAAGTTAGACACTGAGCTTCAGTGATTCATGAATGACAAACATCCAAATAAAACTATGAATCAGAAAGAAATCAGAAAAGTGACGTTTCTTGTATTTCCCTGAGAGTTTTCCAAAAAAAAAAAAAAGAAGTTTGAAAACTAGGTAAAATTTGAAGATAGATGCTTTAAGAAAAAAGAATAGCTTCTGAAGACAAGGGAGTGTTCTAGGTAGCTAGAGACAGCCAATGCCTACATGCAGCATCCTAGAAAAGGCATATTTTCCTCCCTGAACCTTATGGTCCCTAACACATAATGAATACAGCAAGGAAGAAGGGACCATCAAGTTCTCTGACTTTCAAACTCAGATTAATAAGAATAAGAACAGACTGGTAACCTGATGGTATGTGGAAACCACTGTAATAGCATGGATGGGAAATGCCCCTCCTAGACTCACCTGTTGGAACACTTGGCTCTGGGCTAGAAGTACTATTTAGGGAGCCTTTTGGAGATGGGGGATGGCTGGCAGACATAGGACCATAAAATCAGAGCTAGAAGGTTCCAGGCTGTTTAGCTTTCTGCCCAAGCCTTCTGTTTTCTGTTCAGCACTATATAAAAACAGTTGCTGAGGTCTCTCGCTGTTGCAGTCTATTCCTTCCTCAACACAATGAACTGACACCCTCTGAGATGCACTCCCTGAAGTTGTTTCTGTCAGGTGTCCTATCATGGGTAATGCTCAGCACTAAATCGCATAGATAATTTGTAGAGCAGCTGCTACAGCCACGACCACATGATCTGTGGGGCATCAGAACTGGTTTGTGGGAAGGATATGGAAGCATTTAGGGAATGAGCGACAGAAACCCTAGACTGCTGTAGGCAGCGCTTACAGAGGCCTGCTTGCGGGAGCTTTGAAGACAAGAACGCCAATAGAAATACGGCGGCCATCATGTTTGTGAGATTTTTAGAGGCGAGCAGGGCCTCCATCAGGAACTGGGCTAAAGGACATCCATGTCACGTAGTGGGAATGAATCTGGCTATATTCTGATCATGCCCTGAAAATCTGAGTGAGACTGAATCCACAAGTGGTGGGCTAATTTGCTTGGCAGAGGAAATTTCAAAACACAATAGCATCCTGGCTGTGACATGTTACTGTAAAATCCTTCTAACCAGATTTTTGGTGAGGACAAGGAAGTAGAACAGAGAGACTTTTTTTTTAAGTAAGTACAATTTATCAAGAAAAGGAGCATGGGCAGATTTAAGGTGGGGCAAAAATAAAATATTTTAAAATTTTTTTAAAAATTTAAGGTAGGGCAAAATTATTGTACAATAATTGTTGAGCATTAAGTAGATACTACATACCCTAACAGTTTGCATTCAGAATGGTAGGACAGACATCCTGAAGGCAAGACCACACTCATTCAATATTTCAAATTGATTTGTAAGGAGAGTGCCTGAAGACAGAATGTTTGTGAAGGCAAAACTTCCAATATGGATGGCTAGAGATATATGTTCCAGATCCCGCTTCCCTGGTACCCTGAGGCCACTGGAACCACAGTTCAGGGAGCCAAGTTCTACCTCCAGCTGACATCAGAGTCTACTCTTGTGTTCATTTTGCATGGATACAGACTAAAAGAATTATAGAGTCATAGAGGCTCATACCAATGCTGCAGAAAGCTGTTGGAGACAGTGTGTAGCAGTGTGCAGCCTGAGATGCTGGTATATAAAGCTGTAAGGGTGAAGTCTAGGTTGAAGTGAAGAACTCAGGTTATTGGAGATGATGGACAGATAGGATGGTCTCTGAAGAACTCTGTAGCTACTGAGTGGGACCAGCCCAAGAGGGAAGCCATGTAACCACCATCTTATTATTGCATGAGCTTGACAGCCTAGAAATGGGGTTACAGGGTATGGCCCGTTTTCCCTGCTTGCTTTTAGTCTTGCTTTATTCTACTATATTCTTTTCATCCTCTTGTTCCTTCCCTTTGGAGAGGGAACATTTACTCTACGCCATTGTATATTTGAAGTACATATTGTGTTGGGGATTTTATTGTTATTTTACAAGGGTTCACAGTCTAGAGATGACCTTGAGTATCAGAAAAGGCTGAACTTCTGATGCTGGACAGATGCACTGAAAGATGGGACAACCACAACCAGCCTGTACCAGTAAGAGGCAGAGTGTTGTGGTTTGAACGTAAAGTGTTCCTTATCCGTTTGTGCATCTGGACACTTGATTTGATTTGAAGCTGGTGACATGGTTGGGGGAAGCTTGTAGAACTTTCCAGAAATGGGTCTAACTGGCAGGCACGAGGGCAGAGAGGGGCTTGAAGAGTTCAAAGAAGACTGAGGCTCAGGCCTGAGTTCTGTTCCTACTCAGCACCAGATAATATGCAACTGCTCACACTGACTGAAAGGCTTTCATCCACACAAGCCCTATGGCTTCCCCTGGCAGAGCCATGTGTGATGACCAGCCAGGTCTCCATCTCCTCTGTGGTCTACAAAGCCAGCACCAACTCAGGGCTGGGCTTCCTGTTTCTCCTTGTGCACAAACAGGTGAGGGCCTGGAGCAAAAGGATGACTCGGGAACTAAAGCACTTGTCTCAACAAGTGAAATCTCAGTTATCAATGAAAATGGCTGAGCCCATTGAAGGGCTTTATGAGAAAATAATTGTAATGTCTGGAGAAAAGGATGGTGTCTGCCATCAATTGTTTTGGGAAGTCTGACTATTCAGAGGACTAGCCATGCTCATTCATTGCATCATCAAAGAAAGAAAAATTTTATCTAAGACTGTCTTATCTAATATCTATTCTAAGCCATTGCTTCCATCTGATGCAGAGTGATAGTAGCTGGCCGGGACCTCGTGAGTCTGCTTCGGCAGAGAGCACTGGTTTAGAAACTGGCGGATGCCATGGTGGGGTGGAAGATCATTCTCCAACATTAAACAAACTCTGTAATGTGATGAAAACCCTCTAGAGACCTGCTAAACAGGGTAGTGCCTGTAGTCAACTATTATGGCATTGTGTACGCTAATGTGTTAAGAGGATGGACTGAACATTGTGTCCTCTCATCCCACAAGGACATAAAAAAAGGAAGAAGGGCCAAAGGGGATTCATGGAAAGTCTTGAGGTGACTGTTATGTTTACCATTTTAATTGAGGTGATGGTATGACCGTATGATATGCATATATTCAAACTCACCAAGATATATACATTAAACATGTTTGTTTTTAAACCAGTGCTCCTTGCTTAAGTAAATCCATTGGTTCCTAACCAGCCATCATAGTCAATAAAACTAGAAGCGGAGCTTAACATTGTGATGTGCCACTCATTCTTATTCAGGGTCAGCCCACGGTTTCATGTAAATCCATCCATCATCTATCTTTCATAGGTCTTCTCATCTTACCCTGAACACCTATAGATCAATCACCCTCTACTTCAGCCTTGTCCATGTCATACAGGAGTCACTAAATCAAATTGCTAGTCTCATCTACCAAGCCTCTAGCTCTCCTCAACCCAACCAAGGCACCTATAGCATGGAAGTTTCCCACATCTAACTCAGCCTATCACACACCAAAACAATTCCAGCTCAGCCGTTATGCCTTCATGCCACAGGCATTAAGTCATCTGGTTACATTGCAGCTGATGATATGTGTCCGTTTGTCTCCTCTAATGACTTGTACGGCCTTGGGGGTCGAGCTCATGTCTAATCTTTGCTGCATACATCTAACACCACTGAATACATCATTACTGTACATTACTCCAATCCAATGGGGACTCAATAAAAACTTGTTGACTGACTGATTTAGCACAGGGGTGATTATTACGTAAGCCACTTTGGTAAATAAATTTCAAATAATGACCAGCTCACACAAATGTTTTACTAGCTCACCCTCCCTGTGGAACTAACATAAAGAATGAAAATCAACAGTCATTTCTACTTGCCCAACATTAAATGTTAACTCACCCCAAGAGAGTAGCTATTTTCAAGCCTAATTTCAAGTCAAAATGTCTAAAAGGGTTGTCATTCTCGATGACATGCTGGGAAGAATCAAGAACTAAGGTATCAAATCTAGTTGCTTCCACTGGTTATTAACCTTAATCCTGAAGATCACTATTTCCAGCATATTAATTATAATAATGATACTTTTAACACCTTATTTTAATTTACACTTATTCAAAAAGCTATCATTTACTCTTAAGAACTTGCATCAAAAGCAATTTTGTAGAAATATTAATTTTTAATTTTATGTCTAGCTAAAATTAAATGGGTTAGAACTCTCAATTTCATTTTGTAGGATTCCTTAATAGTTTAATTAAGTCAATCTATAGGAATGTGGCCATGAAAATAATCACAGACCTACATACACACACATATGTATATATGAAGCAATAAAAAAGTAGAAATCAAGTTTCAAACTAAGTTCTCTTCCATTTGTGTTATTCCTTTAAATACGTCTACATTGGGGTAGAAGGAAACATGGAATTTGACACACAGCCTATTCTAGACTTGTAATGTGAGGTGGAACAGAGAAGTCATAATTCAAGGGCAAGAGCTACCAGACGGTCGTGGCATCAATTCTAACTTTATAATAGAATTATAATTTATAATAGAAATATAAATTTTCTTACCTGACAAGTTATTTTGGTCAAATATCTTACGTATCAATTGACTTTTGTTTTCCTCTGTATATGAGACAAGCAGGTTTTGTTTGTTTGTGTTTATTTGTTTGTTTTACCTCTATGTAACTCCGACATAAACTACCAATCTTGGTTATAAACTTTAAATAAGAATTTAAAGGTAAACACTTTAAAATGTTGCAAAGCTTGAGGGCTCTGAGCACTGCACAGCCAACTCTGTTTGGCCTATTCCAGGATGTTTATGGAAAAATGGAATAGCCTGCTTTCTGTGAGCTGTGAAAAGACAGCCTGATTTTGCTGTTTGAGAGTGTCTCTGCAAGTAACAGGTTCAATCGCATAAAACACTCTCACCCTTTCAGACCCCAGAAGGTTTCTTCAAGTCAGGTGCTGCCTGATTTGCTATGACAGTTTCTCTGGGCTTGTGTCTAAGAGGCAAGAATCCTCTTTTGAGAGCTGCGGGTACAAACGCAAAACAGCAGCAAAGGAGTTAGAATGCAGCCATCACACCTCCAGAGAAACACTAGAGGCCTCAAGGGCAACCAAGTGAGTGCTTTGATGCTTACTTAACTTTAAACTCACTCTTTTCGCATTTTTCCCTCCTGTGGACAAATAGAAAATACAGCCAACTATCTTCAAAATTTGAGACTTGCTGAGATAAGTTCATTTTCGATCCATCGGGCTTCTTGGGTCCTCTATACATATCAATGGAAATAGTGTTTGCATGAAAGAGATCCCCACAGAACAAAGAAAGGCCATGATCTAATACCCGAACAAAGTTAACGAATGCCATTAAGTGAGACGACAAGTGATGAGTGATGGTTACGCCCAGTTTACTCCTCACAGCTGACAGATCAAAGTCCCTTCCCATGGGATAAAAATGGAATGCAGTTAGCTTAGCCTTGGAAAATTCTTTCATACAAGAGGAAGTCTCTCTGGGGTCTGATGGTTCATGGGCATGGGAACGGGCAGGACGAATTTCACACACACAGTGGTGCAAAACAAGTAAAAATTACATCACAGCTTACTGACCTGTTAAACCACAAGATTAAATAATAAGGAGATACAACCCTACCAGATCTTCAGATATCATGACACACTGTGCTGAAGAGTATCGTATTATATAAGGACACACACACACACACACACACACACACACACACACACACACACACACACACTAGATCACCAGTGTCATAAACTGGATGCACTAAGAGGTCATTGTGTCTAGCCACCTGTATGAGCCATGAACACTCTTCTGGTGGGAAGGTGATCTGCTTCCTAATGACGCTGCCTCTGTTCTATCACGACACGGCTCTCTCCAAAATCCTTTCTTTCTCTGTGACCATGGGCCTAGATGTTACAGTCTGCCCTGCCTTGCCCTGTCCTGACTCTTTTCTTTTTTCTGTTTATTTTATTTCAATAATTTATTCAGATTACATTTCAGTTGTTATCCCCTCACTTGTAACTTCCCATTTCCCCCTCCCTCCCCTCCCTCTTTCACCCTATTCCCCTCCCCTAGCACCTGCCCTACCTCTTAAGGCCCAACAGAGCAAAACAAATCCCTCCACCGCCTAACAGCAAAGATGGTTCCCTCATCCCTGACATGACCGTTATCACTACCTCCATGTCCTCTCCATCCCCTCCAGTGTTCTTTGTAGATGTAGTACTCAGTCTTCTCAGTGTTCTTATGAGCCTCCCTAGGACGAGTCAATCAGGCCCTTCTGATAACATACAGGCCTCAACACAGATCGCAGCACCATCCTCTCAGGAAAGACAGCGGCAGCTCTTGCCTCTCTTGCTCTGAGTTCTGCTGTTTCCTTGACTCGCCCTGGGTCTTGTCTGTATTCTTGGCAATTGCTTCATCTGAGCACCCTCTCACTAATCTAGACTAACATGTTTATAGTTGGTACTTTATACCACACAAAGTGCTTTCATCTCTGTATTTCATTTGACCTTGGCAGAAACAAATAATAACTGTATTGTTTTCACCTTTTGTATAAGGAGAAACTAACTTTTTGCCAATTAAGAGCATTTTCCTAGACTTCATAGAGCAGGTGCAAAACTAAGATCCAAATCAAGGTCCCGCTATAACCATACTGTTCTGCTGTAGACTCCGGACTGGTGCTTCAAGGGTGTGGTGACAAGTAACTGCAAAAGGCAGAAGTTACAGCTCACATTCCTCCAGCAGGAGAGGCATGTGCTGTGACAAAATCAGGCAAGCGGCCACACTGTCACCCACTCCACCTTCCTCCATTTATCTAATGTGTCATCTATTGTTTGTGATCTGATTATTCTTCAAATTGTTTCAAATGTATTTTTATTGTTATTATTAGTGTGTGTGTGTGTGTGTGTGTGTGTGTGTGTGTACACAACATGCCTGTGGATGTCAGAGAAAATTTTCTAGAGTCAGTTTTCTCCTTCAATTGTGGGTTTCAGAAATTGAACTCCCATTGTCAAGTCTGCTTGCACAGCAAGCTCTTTTACCTCCTGAACCATCTCTCCAGCCCTTATTACTTATTTTTCAGGACCACATTTTCAATATTTCACTCTTCTGAGAATTTCTTTATGCTCTAAAATTACCAAAAAAAAATGATCATGAATCATATATTCAAGTTCTTTGTAAATTCAGATTACCTCTTATGATGGCTTTCTATTACTAAAACCTCTTAAATATTCACAAGCTATGGCTTTCCCTTGTCTTCCAGGAAAGGCACTGATTTATATATGTATGTTTATATGCACATAAAAATATATGTGCACATATATGTATATCTATATACCTATAAATAGATATTGTGTATGTGTGCATAAAAGTAGTTCTGAGACGTAAGTTCTAGGACATGCAGAGGCCTCTCTGACTTTCCCCCCCTTCGAGAGCAGGGCATGCCTCCCCGGAAGTCATTCCAGTGTAGGAAGCTAGAGAACACGCAGGGATCACATGTTATTCGATATCATAATTTAATTGTATAATGAAAAAATTATTGCCTTCCTGTTACAGATTGCAGGAACTGCAGCAGTTTTCAAGTTTAATACCTAGAGCCAGGACTGCGGGACTTTTAAAACACATTGCCCAAGCTAATAATATTCCATGAATCAGGACCCTTGGGTACACCTGGCACTTAGCTATAAATCCAGCTTATATTTTCTACCTGTTGTGCACAGGGATTTCCATGATTTGCTGAAGTCCAAGCGCCCCACACACACCACTTGCTGGTCTCTCATATCCAGCTCCTCCTAACATGCGCTTTCTGTTTTTCAGCAATCCAACTTGGGTTTTCTCACTCACATTTCTGGATCGTTTCCCACCTCTTCTTTATTCTTTTGACATCTGAAAGCTGAAGTACCCCACACTCAGTTACTGCTCTTCTCTTTTCTAACCACATCTACCCTCACATGGTCACACCCATCTTCCTCATCTGTACCCTGCTACTGCTGCCCAGCTCAGCCACAAACACAGCCTGAATATCTGCTGTTTGGCACCTCGTGGGAATGTCTAAGGCAATCCTCAAACCCAACACACTGAACACAGAGCATCCCATAATTGCCCTACAACCTCTGTAAATACCCTTTCCATCTCAAGAAGGCAGGTACTTCTCTGTACAAACAACCCACCCTAAAGCCTTGGGTTTATAGCTGAGTCTTTGACTCATGTTTTATACCTAATTTGTCAACAAATACAACAGCTCTGCCACCAAAACATGATTAGAATTTGACCCCTGGCATCATCTGTGCTGCTGCTATCCCGGTAGTGGCCTATCTCTCACATACTCCCACCTTCACTGGCTCAGCCTATACCAGACCCTCTGTCAGAGTGTTCCCAAAAGCCAAAGTCAGCTCTCTTTGTTCCTTATCACTCCTGGATACTCAAAAACTGCCTCACTAAAGTTGAATCTAAGAGCCTATGGTGACCTACACAGTACTCAACACAGCCTGACCTTTGGGCACATTTTTTTTTTACCTCATCTCCTAGTAATTTCTGCTTAACCCAATCTACTCAATTTACAGTGGCAGCCTAATATGCCACAGTATTGCTACCTTGTGGCCTTTTCATTCACTATTCATTAACTTGCACAGACTCCTTTCAGATGACCACATAATGAATATGATCATTTACCTCTAGTCTTCATAGTCAACTTCTCTTTTTTTAATCTTCCTTTTTATTTAATTAATTTATTCAGATTACAACTCAATTGTTATCCCAGCACTTGTATCCTCTCGTTCCTCCCTCCCTCCCGCTTTCACTCTATTCCTCTCTCATAGGTCTATAACCAAGGGGGAACTTCTCCCCGACTATATGGTCATAGGCTATCAAGTCTCATCTTGGTAGCCTGCTTATTCTTTCTTTGAGTGTCATTAGGCCTCCCCACCAAGGGGAAGTGGTCAAATATGGAGCACCAGAGTTCATGTCAGAGTCAGTCCCCACTCTCCACATAACTGTGGAGAATGTCCTGTCCATTGGGTAGATCAGAATAGGAGTTCGATGTTTACTACTTATATTGTCCTTGGTTAGTGCAATAGTTTGAGCAGACACCCCTGGGCCCCAATCTGTCCATCACAATGTTCTTTTTGTAGGTTTCTAGGCCCTCTGTATCCTTCTATTTCCCCATTCTCCTATATTTTTCTTACCTAGCATCCCAGTAGGATGTCCTCACATCTATCCCAATCTCCTGGTAAGTGAAGACTTTCATGGGACATGCCTTTTGGGCGAGTGCCCAATTATAAGTGAGTATATACCATGTGAGTCTTTCTGCTTCTGAGTTTACGCACTCAGTATGATCATTTCTAGATCCATCCATCTGCCGACAAATTTCGAGATTTCCTTGTTTTTAACAGCTGAGTAGTATTCCATAGTATAAATGTACCACAGCTTCTTTATCCATTCTTCAACTGGGGGACATTTAGGCTGTTTCCAGGTTCTGGCTATTATGAATAACGCTGCTATGAACATAGTTGACCATATATCCTTGCATAGTCAACTGCTCAATGAGACTAGGTGAGGATTGGTGGGAGTCACTGTTGGTAGAAGTGAAGATTGGTTGTAGTCACTATGGAAGTTAGTATGGAGGTTCTTCAAAAATCTAGATATAAATCTACCTCCTGATCAAGCTATACCATTGGGGTCTATACTCAAGTGATTCTCTGTCTTACAATAGAGATATTTGCGCATCCATGCTCATTGCTGTTCTCTTCACGATACCAGGATGTGGAAACAGACTATATGCACACCAACTAATGAGTATATAATGAAAATGTATTACATTTATACAATGGAATATCACTCAGATGATAAGGAAAATAAAATTATGACATTCACAAGTAAATAGATGGAACTGGAAATAATTATATTGAACCAATCAATGCAGACATAGAAAAACAAGTGTTGCATGTTTTCTCTCATATATAGATGCTAGCTTTTAAACTTTATAGATGTGTGTTGCATTTGGAATTCCCATAGATGTCAGGAAACTCATAAGAAACCATAGAAAAGAAGACTTTTAAATAATTTTATTTTCTTTATTGTTGTTCTGCTTCCATGTATGTCTATGTGATGGTGTCAAATCCCCTGGAACTGGAGTTATAGACAATGAGAACTGCCATGTGGGTTCTGGGATTTGAACGCAGGTCCTTGGGAAGGGCAGCTAATGCTCTTATCCACTGAGCAATCTCTCCAGCACAAGAAACATTTTAAAGAACATGAGATAGAATGCAGTGATATAATGGGGACAACGGGAATAATGGAAAAGGAAGGGTTAATGGAAGAGTCAAGGATGGGAAGTTAATGTAGAAAACAGATTATAGAAATTATTAGCTAACACTAAAGGCCTTTTTGAAAAGACCATATGAAAATCCACTACTGTAGAAGTGTCCTAAAATATATGCATACACGTATATAAGCTTAAAAAGGGTTACCTTATAAAGAAGGTGGACAATTCCTTTCCAAGATGCCACAGTTCATCAAATAAAAAGCCCAGTACCAACCTCTTTTTGGGTTGTTGGCCAGTGAAGTCTCACAGACCCCTCAAAAAACCTTGTAGGCCATTTCCATTGGTCTGATTAGCTTTCAGAACTTGCAGTAAGATCCTATTGTTGAAGTCACATATAAATGAATCATAAAACATAGAAGAAATAAGATGGTATTCTCCTGTAGGTACTTTCATCCTTGTTGCCTAGCTTTTATAATGCTGGAAGATAATATACAACCTATGAAAGGATTAAGGTAATCATCAATCTTACTCAGCTGTGAATCCTGTGAGCTACAGTAACAACTAGGATAGCACAAGGTATGCCTAGAAGTATAATAGGAGTAACCAAGCACTTGCTGATTGACTTTAAGCTCACCTCATGAGATGGAAACCATACCTGGTACCACGATTAAAGCAAAGAACCTATGGCTAGAAAGGTCATAGGCATGAACTTATTATTCTGCTAAACAGATACAGTTCCTAGTGACATATTGTTATATCCAAGGATAAGTGCATCCCTCAGTGCTCATTAGAGAAGATTGTTCTCACCATTAGTGACAGAGACCCACAACTAGTCAATGTTCAGTGAAAAAAAAATGTGCAGTGTTACATCCAAAATAGGATGTCTGCCTCACATCCCTCCCTTCATATAAGAGGGAGCAGAAAGATTGTAAACATCAAAGGTGGTGGATGACTACAAGAAAACAAAGAGCAGCTACATGTATGAGCACAAATATGTGTAAACTCACACCAGAGAAAGATCCCAGGGGGTATAGGTAGAAGAAGCTTTTGCTATTTTTCGGCTCCTGGGAGAGGAAGAACCCACTTTCTTTAAGGGTATGATCCATACTAGATAAACCACTCCTTATGGCAAGCCCCTACCAAAGGCTGAAATTCACTGGTAAATGGATGGAATTGGAAATACTCATCCTGAATGAGATAACCCAGACACAAAAACACAAATATTGCATGTTTCCCCCATATGTGGATGCTAGCTTTGAATCTTTAAATATGTGTGTTGCACTTAGAATTTCTATAGAGATCAGAATATAAATTATGACTAAGTAAAGAAGAGTTTTAAAAGTCCTTAAGTCTGCATGTCATTTTGATATCTTTACCAAAATGCCAAAATTCAAAATCTCTGAAAATAAAAGATTTTTATAAGTACTAAACCCAGCCTAGCTAATAAGATATTCACAGTCTGTCTTTGCCCTACTAAGTGATAATATCCATATTATAAATACCTAGTGTTTGTTTCCTCGGGCCTTGCTGCAGTTGTATATAGTTTATAGCAATAGATACAGAATAACCATATCTATTACAGAATAATTATAGGTATTGCTGACTTGCCTTATTAAAGTCAAATATTCTGAATTCCAAAAGGGACTTCTGTAGCATTTTCAGTAAAGATCTATGTGTTGTTTCCCTTGCAATGGGGAAAGGAAAAGAAGAGTGGAAAGAGAGGGGAGAGAAAGAAGAAAAAGAGAAAGAGAGAAAGGGAATAAAGGGAGAACAGTATGGGGAAAAAAATGAAGGGGAGAGAAGTGTGGGGCAGGGAGAAAACAGGTGGCTCAGATGTCATCTTGGTGCCAATTCAAACTCTCCATAGCTAGTGCTCTTTTCCGAGCCCTGCCCCCTTTGCCTTTATGCAGAGGACACCTGCTTTGCTCTTGAATCGCAATTCAGCCCTCTCCTCAGGTCTGAACCACTGAGGTTTAATCAACCTGATCAGATTTCTTTAAAAGACTTTGAGCAATCCCCTTTTATAATCTGGTTCCAGAAATGAACTCTGCTGGACTCTTTATCACTCTTATTTCAGAATTAAGAACCTGGAGTAAAAGAGCAAAGACGGGAGATGAAAGAAAAGAAGTTTTGAGAATTTGCCAAATGGTGACTTTTCACACTCTTCTCACCCAGCCTTTCCACAGAGGGTTGTTTTGAAAACTCTTCGATGCTCTTTAGATATCTATTTTCCCTCTGCCCTTACACACTGCACTACACAAAAATGGACCTTGGAATTAATTGAAAGCAAATAGTTCCCTTAAAATGTTTCAGTCCACAAACTGAGATTATTTTTCAAGCTTCTATTTCACTTACTCTGCTTCCAATATGTTCTTGTTCTGGCCCCAGTGTAAATGGTTGTGGACGTATTAAATTAGAAACACATTTTTTTTATTGTTATCTTTATCTTTCCAGCTTTTAGTCTTCCCTAAAGTGTCTTGTGACCTCTCTGGTACCAGAGCTCCACCCCATGTGTTTTCTGTCCCTTCCTTCTTACTCAACAGTGGTTATAGAACAGCAAGTATGCTCAGAAAAAGAAAAAGCTCAATACTTTCAGAAAATTAAAGATGCAAATAGTTGGGTCAGATGCCTCAACACCTTTGTGGTAATTGGATTTGAGACCAAAAATAAATTACCTAATAGGTTAAAATGAAGTAATGTTGATATAACAAGTTGAGCAGGAACTTCAATAAGACAAGAGCTTTCCCCTGCCCCATGAAAACGTATGGACATCTTGTAAGGAAAGGAGAAAGCCTGCGTGCTTCTCCAGTTAATGATGATCCTTCAGGATGCGGTGCCTGTTTCTCTATGAAAATTATTATGGACAATGTTATTGGCCCTTCACATATAGATGTGGGATATGCAGGTTTGCAGCACACACAAAAAAGTGTTCCTGGTCTTTAGGAATCTGCCCTTCTCATCATAACTCAGTTCTAAATCTAGAAAAAAAAATCATTTTTTCTATGATATGGGTTAGCCAAACTTTCTTCTACTATAACAGATACTTGAAAAACTTGTTTTTAGTGTATTCTTTCAGGGGTTTTCAGTCTGCTGCTATGGGGAATGTGCGGTGGAGCAGAGCATCACACAGTGGAGGCCAGGGAGCAAAGAGAGAGGGTGCCTGCACTAACTGCCTTCCCCTTTGTTCCATCCTTTATTCCATAGACACCCTGCCTATGGCACAGTGCCGGCCACATTCTCATGGGTCTTAGCATCCTCGCAGATACTCACCTTTACCAAGATGCTTTGCATCTCTCAGCGCAATCAACTGGAACATTCAAGGCTAGCCATCAAGGATCTCATCAGCAAATAAAAGTAAGGTGTGTGTGTACAGAGACAAAGAAGAGATGGGTTTCTTAGGTAAAATGTATGTTCTCCTTCTTTTTAGAAAATTAATATAAGAAGTAGCATGTCAAAGGCCCTGAGAAGTCATGCAACTGAATAGACACTTCAACCACACAAAGTGCAGTTCCTCAAGCTAGCCTAGCCATGAGCCCTTGTGTGTATCTTCTAATAGTTTTCAGGAATGGAGTTTCTTAGAACAATGTTTGAAAACATTGTTTGTAGTGAGAGTTTTGGTTTAAAAAAAAAAAACAGAAATATTCTGGGAATATGTTTTCGTGTGTGTGTGTGTGTGTGTGTGTGTGTGTGTGTGTGTGTGTGTGTTTTCGTATATCCCAGGTGTGGATATATGGTGTTGCTTCACAGCAGCTGACTATGATTTGCCTCATGGTCTGGTAGGAGCATAGCTCTGTCAGTTGCAGATAGTTTCTGAGGTGTGTGACATTTGGTATTCAAGGGACTTTTCAGAGAGCATATAAATGCTAGAGCCCCAGTTGGTGTGTGGCTATCTGGTGGTTGGATGCTGTTGGTTGCTTTTTGTCAAGTAGTTCTGAGCAAAGAAATTAGATGCCCTGGTGGCAAAGATCAAACTTGTCCCAAGGAACTTGATGTCCCTAACAATGCCCCCTTTCCTCTCTATCTTTTTTCTATCTAGTGTTAGGGGGTTGAAAGGAAAAGAAAAGCAAAAGTGTGGAGAATAGTGGTAGAGGAAAAGGAACCCAAAAAGTAGCAAATGCAAGCTACAATTGTTAGCTGATTGTTTTGTAAAATATTGATGCAAGTTTACTTTCTAGTTTTAGTATCATACAAAAAGATATATTGCTTAGTTCTTGTAGTTCCTGAAGTTTAGGGGAGGAGGCTTCTTCCTATTGTGAGGCCTTTGTGATCCCATTTCTCAAAAGGAAACTCCATTTTTACGGGAAAATGACCTGGGCATGAACTTCAGTTTAAAAATGCCCCAGGCCTAGAGCCATGTACTTCCCTCTCCAGATCCCATTGGGGCACATTCAGATGGTATGCATGGGATAGGCAGGGGTACTCGGGCAGTGTTGGGCATTAGCTGAATCCCAGATGAGGCTTCAAATGTTATGCCCTGATCGTGAAGATCCCCCCAAACCACCAGGAGTCCAAAGTCATATGTAAAAACAAAGCTTTTATTCCAGCATGCTGGAGTCGACCACTCAAACAAAATGGTGATGACCCCAAGGAGAATGTGCAGGCCTCTTTTAAAGGCCAGAAAGGGGAGTTTCTGTTGTGGCTATGTGACCTTAATTTAAATTGGCCACTACCCAAGGAGGCTATGTGACTCTGGTCAGGAGCTAGGAGATTTTTCAAACCAGTAGCTAAGCAACCTTATCTTCCTCGGGCCAGGTGTCCTGGGTGCCCTGATTGGCTGTCCATTGCTAGGGGTGATAGTTAAACATTATCAGAGGTGAGTTGATCGAAGCACATTCTTGTGGGCTTTTTGAAACTGGAGTTCATGCCCAGCCCATTTTCCCTTAAAGATGGAATAGAGACCTACAGAATATGGCATTTAACAATGTTTTTGTTATTTTAAAGATTCATTGACAACAAACAGGTTAACTTCTGGCAACACCCAACATACCTGAAAGAAGATGATGAGCATCAAAAAACCTTCTTATAGACATGGCTTCAAATGTATCAAACCAGGCCCCTGGGCAAATGTCCTCATTTCTTCCACAGACAGAGTTCTGCCTAAAAATGGGCAAGCTTGGATGCAGGCAGAGTTGACAGCCAAACTCTGCCAAGACAGGGTAAGCAAGTCCTCAACAGTTACTTCCTCACAAATATTTCTGTCAGATATACTGGGCCAGAAGGCTGAAGGTGATGGCCCAATATTAGAGAGTTTTGGATGACTGTTCAGGCAGTAAGCTGTCTATATTTTTTTTTAATTTTGGAAGCTACTAACCTGCACTTCCCGTTCACTCAGATAATTAAGTTTTATTCTTCCTCAAGACTCTGACAGGGTTGAAGACTAGACAATTTAGTCTTACAATTAAGCTTAGCTGTGTAGGGGTTAAGATGTTTTTAGGTCTAGATAGATGTTTTAAGTTAATAGAGATGAGATATGATAGATATTGACTTTCATTCAGAATTTTAGACTCACCACGATAGGAAAGATGTTTTCTTCAAGTTTACCAAATACAAATAGCCAAATCACTATGAATGTAACATTTATATAATTCCTGGTTGTTTCATGGTTCTTCCTGCTGTGTGTAATTTGTTTTATTTATGTGTAATAATATAAATGTATATGTAAAAAAAGAAATATAATTGTAAATTTTTAAGGCAGTTTCCTTTTCAGAAATGGGTTTTCACAAGGCCTCACACCGCAATAAGGACACTCACCCTTCGAGCACTGTTGATTAATGTTTGGTGTTGACTGATCAAGTGCAGTCACCAAGACTGACCAAGACAAATTTCTTCTCAAACTGGACTCAACGTGACTACAGTTGCTGCGGACTGAAGTGGAATTGTGTGCTGCATGTTGCACAGCTCTCTTCCTGCTTGTTGTTTTTCCTCTGTGTGCTTCATTTTCCTTATCTGTAACACGGAGGTAAGGAGTCAGTTGTCTGTCTTATCAGACAGCTGTTGAGAGCGACACGCCATTAATATAAAATGCTTAGAAGGTTGATGGCACAAACCTTGCTCAGTAAGAAAATAGAAGCATCAATCATACACCTGTGTGTTTGAAGTCCTAGGCATCCAGAAAGATCTTCAACACACTGAAAGACCAGTGTTGCAGATGAGAAAAGAATGGTGCTTTGAAGGCAGAACAGCAAGCACTGAGTACTACCGAGCCTAGTTCTCTGTGTGCTGGGGTAGGGGATAAGCTTGCACTCGAAATCCAGTTCTTGCAGAACCAAGACATCTCATCTGTCCTGTAGAAATAAAGGAAGTCTCTGTATATACGAAGGTAATAGCATATGGACACAAAAAAGTTTCACCATATCCTTCATAACATCTATCTTACCCTATAAGTTACATTGTAGCCAGATGGGCTGGAGGACACTAAGGAAACAAAGTCTAAACACAGCAGGACCAACGCACACATGAACTCACAGAGATGCACAGGAGCATCAAGGGTTTGTGCCAATGGCGTAAGAGGGGAAGTGTACATGAGTCCCATCCTTAACCTAGAATCTATCTCTAATTAATAACCACTCACAAATGAAAATTAGTTTTCTACAACAAAGTCTTGCTGGGTATACAAACCACTCTTAAGGCCAGGCCCCATGTCCAGAAGTAGATGGAGGACAAACAACAAACAAATGAGATGACATTTTTTATGTTGTCTCATAATGCTTTGTCACAGTGGTTCTTTATATCATAATACTTCATCAGGGTAATTGGGGTTTTTTTTTTAAGCCTTACAGGTCCTTTGCATATATATTATGGTTTCGGTTTTGTGTTTTTATGGTATTAATGTGTGTGCAAATGTGTGCCTCTGTGTCTATATGTTTCTTAAGCTTTTCCTTTGGCTCTTTGTCCTCTGTTTATTTGCTTTGTCTTATTCTGGTTTGTTTTTATTTTATCTGTTGTTGCTGTTGTTGTTGTTGTTGTTGTTGTTGTTATTGTTGTTGTTGTTTCCTGTTTGTATCCAAATGAGAGAGAGAAAGAAAAGATGTGGGTCCAAGTGTATGTGAAAATTAGAATGACCTGGGAGGAGTTGGGGCAGGGAAATCGTAATCAGAAATATATTGTATTTTTAACTAAGGACCATACATGGAGAGGACCTAGACCCCCTTGTCCAGATGTAGCCAATAGGCAGCATAGTCTCCATGTGTGTCTCATATATGAGGAATAGGGGCTGACTCTGACATGGACTCTGTTGCCCACTCACTGATCACTTCTCCCTGGCAGGGCAGCCTTGCCAGACCACAGAGGAAGAGACAGTCAGGATAAGACTTGACAGGCTGAGGTCAGAGGTTAGGGGAGAGGGGCTCCTTCTTTTTGAGGACTGGGGATGGAGAGACAGGATGAGAGGGTGAAACCAGGAGGAAATGAGAGAGAGGGGCTACAATTTGGATGTAAGGTGAATAAATTAAAAATAAACTAAATTTTTAAAATCTATCTTTAAATGTAAAAGATCAGTACATAATCCATCAAGACAATCAATTCAAATAATGTATTTATCAAGTTAAAATATAAACTAAAAAAAAATTTCAATGATGATTTTGGAAAATCGGACCTGTTCATACACCCCCTTATGTCTTGGCAGTTGCTACACATTAGCTTTTGGGTGTTTTGATACAGTGTATGCTAAAGTCCAGCCAATATCTCCACCAAGACAATAGCCACTCACTCTCTTGCCTGCAGGAAAAATATCATTCCTTTCCTTTTGGGTCTATGTATGCTACCTATCCTGAATGTTACAGTCTTACATCTTGTGACTACTGTCTTTGCCTGTATCCCCCATAATTACAGAAAGGACACACATTCCCCATAAGTTGTTTACCAGGGTTTTTTATTATAGCAACTGGACAGAAAACTAAGATATCCAACAATAAAAACTTTTCTAGAATATTTTTATATTTATCTTTGAAAATCTCATACATCTTACACCCATCAGAATGGTTAAGATCAAAATTCAAGCGATACCACATGCTGGTGAGGATGTGGGGAGAGAGGAACACTCCTTCATTGCTGGTGGGAATGCAAACTAGTACAGCCACTTTGGAAATCTATCTGGTGCTTTCTCAGAAAAATGGGAATAGGGCTTCCTCAAGACCCAGCTATTCCACTCCTTGGAATACACCCAGAAGATGCTCCAGCACACAACAAGAAAATTTGCTCAACCATGTTCATAGCAGCCTTATTCATAATAGCCAGAACATGGAAACAGCCTAAGTGTCCCTCAGTAGAATGGATAAAGAAACTGTGGTATATTTACACTATGGAATACTACTCAGCTATTAAAAACAAGGAATTCCAGAAATTTGTGGACAAATAGATTGAACTAGAAATGACCATAACGAGTGAGTTAACCCAGAAGCAGAAAGAGTTAAATGGTATATACTCACTTATATCTGCATACTAGCCCAAGGGGCATGTCCCATGAAAATCTTCACTAACCAGGAAACTGGGACAGAGGGGAGGACATCCTATTGGGACTCTAGATGAGAGAAGCATGGGAGAATGGCAAAGTCAGAGGATCCTAGAAACCTACAAGAAGAAAATTATGATAGGCAGATTAGGGCCCAGGGGTCCCTCAAACTATGGCACCAGCCAAGGACAATACAGGCCGTAAACTTCAAACCCCTATCCAGATCTAGCCAATGGACAGGACATTCTCCACAGTTGAGTGGAGAGTGGGGTCTGACTTTCACACATTCTCTGGTGTCTCCCCTGAATGGGGAGACCTGGTGGCACTCAGAGGAAGGATAGCAGGCTACCAAGAAGAGACTTGATACCCTATGAGCATATACAGGGGGAGGAAGTCCCCCTCAGTCACAGTCATAGGAAAGGAGAGTAAGGGGAAAATGGGAGGGAGGGAGGAATGAGAGGATACAAGGGAGGGGATAATCATTGAGGTGTAATATGAATAAATTAATAAAATAAAAAATTTTTAAAAAGAAGTAAAAAAAAAAAAGAAAATCTCATACATGTATACAATGTATAAGTAATAATATCTAGAGGATTCCAAGATGGCGCCGACCATTAAGCCACGTACCTGATCTACTCTGAGGAGACCAGAGACATAAGTGGAGCTGACTTTGAGAACTGTCAGTGAATGGGGCCCCAAAGGCCACAGACCAAACAGGGGGCCTACCCCCCTGGGTCAAGCAACATCCCGGAGGTGCTAAACGCACTCCCCAAACTCTGAAACAGAATCCACATGCAAACTGCAGCCTGTATATAAAGCACAGACTCTCTGTTTGGGGAGGGGATTTTCCAGAGTCCCCAACCAGAGGAGTCTCAGTGAAGAGGGTGAATCTGCCCTAGGATTCCTCCTTCCACACCACCACAAACTGCGGAGGTCACCCGCCTAGGCCGAGTGGAAACACAGGTGGCAGGACCCAACAGAGACAGCTAAAGTGGGACTGCAGCTCGCTGGCCATCTGGGGCCCAACCTAACACCGATCACAGTGGACTGAGCCTGCAAACAGCGGCAGTAAGAAATCAGCTTGAACTGCTTCCACAGACCTATCGGGAGACGTGGGTCTTGCCTAGAGCGATAGCTGAACTTCTTAGCCCTGTGGGAAGACCTGGTTCCACAGGCTTCCACCACAGCTCTACAACCCTATTGTTCCTACCCAGCCGCAAGGCACTGGCCCTGCATTCCCTGCTCCCTGAACGAGAGAGCCCCCCTGGGGATTCTGGCCCGAGCAAGGCAGGCACTCTCACTTTATCAGGAGAGGAAAAGAGGGTCTTGCTTGCAGTGTCTAATTGCTAACCAAGAGCGACCTTGGTCCCTCCAGGCATATAGTTCTGGGAGAGGTTGGGCACTGCTACAGGATATAGAGACAGAGCTAGAAGACAGCTACACCCCCAGAAGATCTGATATACCTGGGGTCTTGGCTACAAAACCACAGGAAGGACAGGCAGCTGGGATCAACCTACTCAACCAGAACGTTTGTGTGCAGACCTTATTCTAGGTCCCAAAACTGCTGATCTGAATTATAGTAGTAAAGTTGACACAGATATCTACTTTGGCTGGCTCAGCCTGGAGCCCACGGTGCAGAGGAAAATCACCAGGAGTGAAACCGGATCACCTACCTGTTCCACAAAAATACTCCCTGATCCCCACAGGCAGGAGCACCTGACCTATAATCAGTCATCAGTTAACCACTCTCAATGAGCGAAGGTCACTACAAAATACCTTCCAACATCAGAGCCATCAAAATGACAAGAGGACAGCGAAAGAATGCTATCAAAAACCAAAACAGTTTGGCATCTCCGGATCCCAACATTCCCAATGAAAACAACCTAGAGAACCTAACAGCAATGGATAGGCAAGAAAATGACCTCAAGTCCTTAGTGAAGAAGATGATAATGGAAGAAACAAATAAAATCTGTAACCAAATGCAGGAGGAGGCAAACAAGAGGGTTGAAGAGTTAAAAGAGTCATATAAAGAGGCACTTGAAGAATTTCAGAAAAATATAACTAAGCAGATGATGGAAATCATTAAAACAGTCCAAGACATGAAGATAAAAATGGAAGCTACGATGCAGGAACACACAGAAGAAAAACGTGATCAAGAGGCATCAAAGAAGAAAGCAACCATCTCAGAGGTGGCCTTATCTAACAGATTGCAAGAAATGGAAAAACGAATATCGGGACTTGAAGATACAATCGCAGAACTGGAAACAACCATTCAGGGAAATGCGAAATCTGAACAGTTCCAGACACAGACCATACAAGAATTAAAAGACAACATGAAAAGACAAAACTTGAGAATAAATGGGATAGAGGAAAGAGAAGATAGCCGACTCCACAACCCAGAACATATCTTTAATCGAATAATGGAAGAAAATTTCCCCAATTTGAAGGAGATGGATACGAGCATACAAGAGGCCTACAGAACACCAAATAGAATAGACATGAAAAGAAAATCTTCCCGCCACATAATAATAACAACACAAAATATACAGAACAAGGAAAAAATATTGAAAGCGGCAAGAGAAAAAGGCCGAGTAACATATGAAGGCAAACCTATCAGAATTACTCCTGACTTCTCAGCAGAGACCATGAAAGCCAGAAGGGCCTGGACAGAGGTGCTGCAAACCCTAAGAGAACACAGATACCAGGCAAGACTACTATATCCAGCAAAATTATCAATAACCATTGACAAAGAAGACAAGTTATTTCATGACAAAAACAATTTCAAACAGTACCTAGCCACAACTCCGGCTTTACAGAAGCTATTAGAAGGAAAACTCCACCCCAATTGATCAAACTACAACCAAAACTACATAGGAAATAGGTAACTATACTATTGCAAAATCACAACCTCACAAAATCTCGACTGTTACAAATACCAAAAATGAAGGGACTTACCAATCACTGGTCATTAATATCTCTCAACGTCAATGCTCTCAATTCTCCAATAAAAAGACACAGACTAATGGAATGGATGCATAACCATGACCCAACATTCTTCTGCATTCAAGAAACACACCTCAACCACAAAGACAGACATTGCCTCAGAGTAAAAGGTTGGGGAAAAATATTCCAAGCAAATGGTCACAAGAAACAAGCTGGGGTAGCCATTCTAATATCTAATAAAATAGACTTTCAACCAAAAGTAATCAAAAGATATGAGGATGGACACTTGGTACTCGTCAAAGGTAAAGTCAACCAAGAAGACATCACGATTATGAACATCTATGCTCCGAATACAAGGGCTCCCATATTTGTAAAAGACTTATTAACAAAGCTTGCCCCACTCATCGATACCCACACATTAATAGTGGGAAATTTTAACACCCCACTTTCACTCAAGGATAAGTCTTTGATTCAAAAACTAAGCCAGGAAATAACCTCATTAACCAATGTCATGAAGCAAATGGATCTAACAGATATCTACAGAATTTTCCACCCAAACGCTAAGGAGTATACCTTTTTCTCAGCACCCCATGGAACGTTCTCTAAAATTGATCACATAGTTGGTTATGAAGCAAACCTCAACAGATACAAGAAGATTGAAATAATACGTTGTATCTTATCAGATCACCATGGTCTAAGCCTGGACTTCAACAACAACAGAAATAACAAAAAGCATTCTAACACATGGAAACTAAACAACTTTCTACTTAATGACACATGGGTCACAGAAGAAATAAGGGAAGAAATAAAAGACTTACTGAAATTCAATGAAAATGATGGAACAACATACCCAAATTTGTGGAACACATTGAAAGTAGTGCTAAGAAGAAAATTCATAGCATTAAGTGCCTTTAAAAAGGAAATGGAATCATCCCACATAAACAACTTAACAACACATCTGGAAGCTCTAGAAAAAAAAAGAAGCAGAAACACCCAAGAGGAGTAGATGCCTAGAAATAATCAAACTCAGGGCTGAAATCAATAAATTAGAAACAAAGAGAACAATCCAAAGAATCAACAAAACCAAGAGCTGGTTCTTTGAGAAAATTAACAAGACAGAGAAACCATTAGCCAATCTAACTAAAAGACAGAGAAACACTAGCCAAATTCACAAAATCAGAAATGAAAAGGGAGACATAACAACAGACACCGAAGAAATACGAAGAATCATAATAACCTACTTTAAAGGCATTTATGCCACAACATTCAAAAATTAAGGGAAATGGACAAATTTCTCAACTGATTTCATTTGCCAAAATTGAACCAAGTCCAGATAAACAAATTAAATAGCCCTATTTCGCCTATAGAAATAGAAGCAACCATTGATAGTCTCCCAACCAAAAAAAAGCCCAGGGCCAGATGGGTTCAGCGCAGAATTCTACCAGTCCTTCAAAGAGGAGCTAATACCGATACTATTTAAGCTATTCCAAAAGATAGAAATGGATGGAATATTACCAAATTCCTTCTATGAGGCCACAGTCACATTGATACCTAAACCTCACAAAGACCCAACAATAAAAGAGAATTTCAGACCAACTTCTCTTATGAACATTGATGCAAAAATACTCAACAAAATACTCGCAAAGCGAATACAACAGCATATCAAAGACATCATTCACCATGACCAGGTAGGATTCATTCCAGGCATGCAGGGATGGTTTAACATATGGAAATCCATCAATATAATCCATCATATAAACAAACTGAAAGAGAAAAACCACATGATCATCTCTTTAGATGCAGAAAAAGCATTTGACAAAATCCAACACCCATTTATGTTTAAAGTTCTGGAGAGATCGGGAATACAAGGCATTTATCTAAACATAATAAAGGCTGTATACAGCAAGCCAACAGCCAACATTAAATTAAATGGAGAGATACTCAAGGAAATCCCTCTAAAATCGGGAACCAGACAAGGCTGCCCTCTGTCCCCATATCTCTTCAATATAGTTCTTGAAGTTCTAAACAGAGCAATAAGACATCAAAAGGAGATCAAGGGGATCCAAATGGGGAAGGAAGAAGTCAAATTATCCCTATTTGCAGATGATATGATAGTGTATATAAGTGACCCGCAAAATTCCACCAGAGAACTCCTACAGCTGATAAACACCTTCAGCAAATTGGCAGGATACAAAATAAACTCAAAAAAGTCAGTAGCTTTCCTGTATACAAATGACAAACAGGCAGAGGAAGAAATTAGGAAAACTACTCCCTTCACAATAGCCACAAACAATATAAAATATCTAGGAGTAACTTTAACCAAGCAAGTGAAGGACTTATTCGAAAAAAAACTTCAAACCTCTGAAGAAAGAGATTGAAGATGACATCAGAAGATGGAGGGATTTACCTTGTTCGTGGATCGGGAGAATCAACATAGTAAAAATGGCCATCTTACCAAAAGCAATTTACAGATTCAATGCAATCCCTATCAAAATACCTACAAAATACTTTGAAGATATTGAAAGATCAATTCTCAAATTCATATGGAGAAATAAAAAATCCAGAATAGCAAAAACAATCCTATACAACAAAAGATCCTCTGGAGGAATCTCCATACCTGATCTCAAGCTGTACTACAGAGCAACAATAATTAAAACAGCATGGTATTGGCAAAGCAATAGACTGGTGGATCAATGGAATCGAATTGAAGACCCAGAGATGAATCCACACACATTTGCTCACTTGATTTTTGACAAAGAAGCCAAATCTATTCAATGGAAAAAGGATAGCATCTTCAACAAATGGTGCCGGTCTAACTGGATGTCTACATGTAGAAAAATGCAATTAGATCCTTATTTGTCACCATGCACAAAACTCAAGTCCAAGTGGATTAAAGACCTCAACTTAAAACCAGAGACATTAATTCAGTTAGAGTAAAAAGTGGGGAAGAGCCTGGGACACATAGGCACAGGAAACAACTTCCTGAACAGTACACCAACAGCCCAGGCCTTAATGTCAACAATTAATAAATGGGACCTCATGAGGCTGAGACGCTTCGGTAAGGCAGGAGACACTGTCAAGAGAACAAAGCAACAGCCTACAGAATGGGAAAAGATCTTCACCAACCCTTCATCTGACAAAGGTTTAATATCCAAAATATATAAAGAACTCAAGAAATTAAACACCACAAAACCAAACAACCCAATTGCAAAATGGGGCTTGGAACTTAACAGAGAATTCTCCACAGAGGAATACCAAATGGCCAAGAAACACTTAAAGAAATTCTCGTCCTCGTTAGTCATCAGAGAAATGCAAATCAAAACGACACTGAGATTCCATCTTACACCCATCAGAATGGCTAAGATCAAAAACTCAAATGACACCAAATGTTGGCGAGGATGTGGAGAGAGAGAAACACTCCTTCATTGCTGGTGGGAATGCAAACTAGTACAACCACTTTGGAAAGCTATCTGGTGCTTTCTCAGAAAAATGGGAATAGGGCTTCCTCAAGACCCAGCCATCCCACTTCTTGGAATATACCCAGAAAATGCCCTACTACACAACAGGGACATATGCTCAACCATGTTCATAGCTTCTTTATACATAATAGCCAGAACATGGAAACAGCCCAAGTGTCCCTCAGTAGAAGAATGGACTAAGAAACTGTGGTGCATTTACACTATGGAATACTACTCAGCTATTAAAAACAAGGAATTCCCAAAATTTGTGGACAAATGGATTGATCTAGAAATTATCATAATGAGTGAGTTCACCCAGAAGCAAAAAGAGACAAACGGTATATACTCACTTATATCAAAACACTAGTCCAAGGGATACGTACCATGAAAATCTTTACTTACCAAGAAAGTGGGTCAGAGGAGAGAACATCCGATTGAGACTTTAGGCGAGAGTAGTATGGAAGAATGGGGAAATAGTAGGACCCACAGGGTCCTGGAAACCTACAAGAAGAACTTTATGACAGGCAGATCTGGATCCTGGGGTCCTCCTCAAACTAAGGCACCAGCCAAGGAGAATATAAGCAGTAAGCTTCAAACCCCTACCAAGACCTAGCCGACGAACATGATATTCTCCACCGTTGAGTGGAGAGTGAGATCTGACTCTCACACGAACTCTGGTGCCCCTTTTCTGACCACGTCCCCTGGATGGGGAGACCTGGTGGCACTCAGAGGAAGGATAGCAAGTTACCAAGAAGAGACTTGATAGTCTAAAAGCATATATAGGGGGAGGAGGTCTCCCTCAATCACAGACATAGAGGAGGGGAGAAGGAGAGAAGTAGGAGGGAGGGAAGAATGGGAGGAAACAGGGGAAAGGCTAACAATCTAGATGTAATATGAATAAATTAATAAAATAAAATAAATATTGCTTTCAGAAAAATAATATCTAACCCAAATTCATCACTCATACTCCCTAATACTATCTAATACTGCCCATAGCTGCTTAATGTCTTCTTATTTAATAACCTGGTAAGTGTAGTTAGTTTTGTCTGCATTTGCAGAGGTATGGAGTCACCCACTGGAGCACGGGCAGCCTAGCAAGGGTCATATCCCTGGATCAGGGAGGCTCTCCCTGCCCTAGAAGCTACCAATTGCCAATATCCCCTCAGGGTGTAACTTAATTAAACTTTCTCACATCCATGCAGGAATACTGACTGTCTTGATCTTGTGCAGATCTCATGCAGATAGCTATAACTGGTGTAAATACCTGCTTACAGCAGTTATGCCATGGCAAGAAGATAACACTGCAAAGAATTCCTTCCCAAGTTCCAGCTCTTATATGCCTCCCAACCCCTCTTCCATGATTTTACTTGAGTTCAATGCAGGGTGGGGGTGATATAAATGTCCCATTTAGAGAAGACCATTCAACTGTCATTTGTTTTCATCATTCTAGCCATTTGCAAGACTACATTGTTTGCTTGCCACTGCAAAACAAACAAACAAAAAACAAATAAAAAATAAAAATAAGTCTCTGGCCAAAACTAAAAGCAGCACTAATCTGTGAGTAAAACTATTTATGAGGCAGGTTAAGAGCATGTCCATTTAGCCAAACAACAATAGTCAGTTCCCTCACTAAGCCTTCCCCAGCCATGAGCTTTCAGTCAGGTTAACAATACCAGATGAGTTCTTTTCAATGAAACAAGAGCAATTTCAGTCAGGGAGATGTTGATTATCCTCATAAAAGTCATGCCAACATTACACCAGTAACTAAATCTTTCTTGTAGCATATAGGACCTATAGCTAAGTTAATAAGTGGCTTTTCTTCCTCAGTGCTACCATGAAAGTTGGTTATGCAAGATCATGTGAGCAAAGTTCACTTGAGTTCAATTTGTGTACAATCTGAAGTGCAAAGTCACATGAGTTTAGACTTAATATAGTCATGAGAGCAAGGTTATGTTAGTTCAAGCCATATATAGTCATGAGGACAACCTGTGTTTGGAAACACCACCTAACTAATAATAGTAGATGGTGGGTAATTTGAAGCGAAGCCCACTCCTATTTGCTATATCTGGGAGGGACATGAAAGCACATTCCAAGAACAATTCATGTTATGGAGGAACAGAGACTACAAGACTCTTGTCTTGTTTACTTGGAGTTTTCTCACAAGCTTGCAAAAATCTCACACAACTTCATTGTAGACTGTGTTCTGACATCTCCCCTCCCCCTTTTTATTTCTTAAATGTAGTATGTTCAGACTGGATTTTATTTAAAATGTTATTGAAAAATCTAATTGTCATTTAATGTACAAGTATCCTATAAGTAAGCAAGTTATAAATACAATGAATAATATTAGACTAGCAAAAGCATTCCGTGTTACACCCTGCCACCAGGGATGAGGGTCCATTCCTTCTCATGTTTTAGCCATCCCATCAGCTATATCTTTGTAAGAAATGCTTGATAAGCAGTGTAAAAAATGTATCAAAAATTTCTTGCTGCAATTCCTTAACATCAAAACTTAAATTCCCTTGCAAATGTTGTAAATGGTATGTAGTCTGTTCCCATGTATAATTATGAAGATGGCATAGAACCAACTGATTTTAATTAGACCATTGACCAAGGAACAGTTAGAAACAAGTACATGAGGACCCCAAACAATGACCACACAATCATAATGTTGACTGAGTTTCCTTTTTTCACTTTGGCACCTGAACTAAAGAACAGGAATATATTTATAATCTTCATAAGATACAGAAGCATAAACAAGATCCAAACTATATCCAGTACTGCTAGTTGCAGTATTATACTGATCAGGAAGGTCCAGAGACTAGCTTAAAAAGAGACCCATTTGATTAGTAGTTCTGGTGACAGGTAAAACCTAATTCAATATTTGCCTTCTAATGGGCATACAAACTTTATGAAGTCCTCTGAAAACAGGAAGTGATTTAAATCCAAATAAAAATCAAATGCAATCCTTTCCTCAGATGGATAAATGAGTCTATTATGGTCCCAAGGTCCAAGCAAAAACATAGAGTCATTAGTAAAGTTATTAATTCAATATTGGATATTTAGCTAGCATGGATTTTCTCCAATTTTGTAGGCTCTCTATTTACCCAATTAACAGTTTCTTTTTTGTATAGAAGCATTTTGATTTCCTAAGATTCCTTTTGCCAGTTGTTATCAACTGTTTGCCTTAAAACAGACATTGGTCACACCAAAGAGGAGTAGGCAACAGGAAATCAGCAAACTCAGAGCTGAAATCAATAACTTAGAAACAAAGAGAACAATACAAAGAATCAATGAAAGCAAGAGCTATTTCTTTGAGAAAATAAACAAGATATACAAACCCTTAGCCAAATAAACTAAAGACAGAAAGATACTAACTAAATCAACAAAATCATAAATGTAAAGGGGGACATAACAACAGACACTGAGGAAATTTTTTAAAAAATCATAGGTCTTACTGCAAGAGATTGTATTCCACAAAATTGGAAAATCTAAAGGAAATGGATGGTTTCTTGATAAATTTCACTTACCAAAGTGGGATCAAGATTGGATAAACAAATTAAATAGTCCTATATCCCCTGTGGAAATAGAAGTAATCATCAAAAATCTCTCAACCAATAAAATCCCAGGGCCAGATGGTTTTAATGCTGAATTCTACCAGACTTTCAAAAAAGAGCTAATACCAATACTCCTCAAACTATTCTACAAAATAGAAACAGAAGGAACATTACCAAACTTATTCTATGAAGCCACAGTCATCCTGATACTTAAACCACAGAAAAACTAAAAAAAGAAAGAGAATTTCAGACCAATTTCACTCCTGAACATTGATGCAAAAATACTCAATAAAATACTCAAAAACCAAACTGAAGAATACATCAAATATATCATCCACCATAAACAAAGAGGTTTTATTTAGGGAATGCAGGGGTGGTTCAACATACGAAAATCCATCAATGTAATTCCCCATATAAAAAAATAACATGATCATCTTATTAGATACAGAAAAAGCTTTTTGACAAAATCCAACACCCCTTCATGATAAAGGTCTTGGAGAGATCAGGAATACAAGGCCCATATGTGCACATAATAAAGTCCATGTACAGGAAGCCGAAGGCTAACATCAGATTAAATAAAGAGAAACTCAAAGCAATTCCACTTAAATCAGGGACAAGACAAGGCTTCCCACTCTCTGCATATCTCTTCTATATAGTACTTCAAGTTTTTGTTGGAGCAATAAGATAACTAAAGGAGATCAAGGGGATACAAATCAGAAAGGAAGAAGTCAAAGCATCACTATTCACAGATGATAAGATAGTATACACAAATGACCGGCAAAATTCCACAAGAGAGCTCCTCCCACTGATACCTTCAGTAAAGTGGCTTGATACAAGATTAATTCAAAAAGATCAGTAGCCCTCCTTTATACAAATGACAAACAGGCTAAAAAAGAAGTTAAAGAAACTACACCCTGCACAAAAGTCACAAATAATATGAAGTATTTTGTATAACTCTAACAAAGCAAGTCAAAGACCTATATGACAAGAACTTCAAGTCTCTGAAGAAAGAAATTCAAAAAGATTTCAGAAGATGGAAAGATATCCCATAATAATGGATTGATAAGATTAACATAGTAAAAATGGACATCTTACCAAAAGCAATCTACAGATGCAATGTAATTATCATCAAAATGGTAGCACAGTATTTACAGACCTCAAAAGAACAATTCTAAACTTCATATGGAAAAAGAAAAAAAACAGAATAGTTAAAACAATCGTATACAATAAAAGAACTTCTGGAGGTATCCCTGTCTTTGACTTCAAGCTATACCACAGAACAGTAATAATAAAAACTACATGATACTGAAATAGAAATAGACTGATCAGTGGAATTGAATCAAAGCCCCCCCCCCCAAAAAAAAACCCTCACACCTGCAGACATTTGATATCTCACAAAGAAGCTAAAGCCATATAATGGAAAAATGACAGAATCGTCAACAAATTGTGCTGGTCTAACTGGATGTTTACATGTAAAAAATGTACATAGATTCATATTTACCACCTTGCACAAAACTCAAGTCCAAGTGGATCAAAGACTTCAATATAACACCTGATACACTAAATGTATTAGAAGAGAAAGTGGGGAAAGGCCTTGAATTCATTAGTACTAGAGACAACTCCCTGAATAGAACACCAATAGCTCAGGCTCTAAGATAAATAATTAATAAATGGGACTTCTTAAATCTGAAGAGCTTCTATAAGGCCAAGGACACTGCCAATGGAACAAAACTGCAACCTGCAGACTGTGAAAACATCTTCACCAACTTTACATTTGACAAAGGACTAATATCCAAAAATATATAAAGACAAAACATTAAGCATCAACAAACAAAATAACCCAATTTTTCAAAGTGGGGCACAGAGCTAAACAGAATTCTCAACAGAGGAATCTTGAATGGCCAAGAAGCACTTTAAAAAATGTTCAACATCCTTAGTCAACAGGGAAATGCAAATCAAAATTACTCAGATTCCACCTTACACCTATCAGAATGGCTAAGATAAAAAAATTAAAATTCAAATGTCAGAACATACTGGCAAAAACATGGAGAAAGGAGAACAATCCGCCATTGCTGGTGGGAGTGAAAACTTGTACAGCCACTTTGGAAATCAACCTGGCACATTCTCAAAAAACTGAGGTAGGATTCTTAAATAGAAAATCATTCAAGCAACTACCTGACGTAATAAGACAATTTGGGCATGGCGATGCATGTGTGTGTGTGTGTGTGTGTGTGTGTTGTGTTTTGTTGTTGTTGTTGTTTTTAATCTCAGAGTGCTGCACAAAAGGCAGAAGCAGAGGTTTCCCCTCTGCTTCCCTTCAGAAAAGAGAAGGCCTTCAAGAGACAACCACCAAACACGACAAAACAAGATACCGTAAGGTAAAGCAAAAGCCCTCATATTGCAGCTGGAAAGGGCAACCCAATAGAAGGAAGAGTCCCAAGAGCAGACAAAAGAGCTAGCGATACACACACTTCCACTGTTAGGAGTTGCACAAGAACAACAAGTTACAGAACTATAACATATGCAGAGGACCTAGTTCAGACCCATACAAGCCCTGGGATTGTTGTTTTGGTCTATATAAGCTTATCTGATTCTATGAACCATGTTCTTCTGGTGTCCCTCATCCAGTCTGACTCTTTTTCCCCTCTCCCACAGTATTCCTGGATCTCCGAGGGGCCCAATAGAGACTTCCAATTTAGACTTCGTCTCTCTGCATAATGTTTGGCTGTGGGTCTCCACATCTGCTCCTGATTGATACTGGAGGAAGCCTCTCTGATGACAAGTGGACAAGGCACTGATCTACGGGTATAGCAGAATACCATTAGGAACCATTTCATTGACTTTGTTTGTTTTCCAGTCAGCTTGGTTTTACCCTAGGTCTCTGGGCTATCCAGTCTCCTGGCCATGAAGCCTGTATAGGGCATGGGCTCCCTCTTGTGGCATGGGCCTTGAGCTAAACCAGGCATTGGTTTGCCACTCCCACAAGTTCTACGCCACCATTGTCCCAGCACATCTTGCAGACAGGACAGATCGTAAATCAAGGTTTTTGTGGCTGGATTGGTGTCTAAGTTTGTCTTTCCATAGCCTGCTTAGTACCTTCCTATGCAAAAGAGAATAGAATGTACCAGTGAAGGCTCCATTCAGGCACGGGCTTGACCTCTCTATGTTAAATGAGTTGTGTGGATGTTGACCTCAGCAATCCCTACCCAATCTCTACCTAATCCCTAAATGCCCCCCAATTCCAACTGTCCCTCCTCGCACTCTCTCCCTCCATCCCTTTCCCACACATATACACATGATATCTCCAACTTCCATTCCTATCCACCCACAGCATACCCATAGAATCTATTTCCCCTTCCCAGAGAGATCCATGCATTCCCCCCTCCCCGCCTCCCAAAGCATTCCTTTCTATCTCACCTCTCTGGGACGATGGATTGTGGCTTGATTATCCTTTATTTAAGTATATACCGTGTTTGGCTACCTGCATCTGGGTTACTTCACTCAGAGTAATTTTTCCTAGTTCCACCCATTTGCCTGAAATTTTCATGATGTTATTTTGTAACAGCTGAGTGATACTCCATTGTGTAAATGTAGAGCTTTTTTTTTAATCCATTCTTCAGTTGATTGTAGTAGGATTGTCTTACCTATTCAGGGGTTTTTGTTTTTCCAAGTGAAGTTTGGACACTTGGAAGTATTTTCAAGGTCTGTAAACAATTGTGTTGGCATTTTGACAGGAATTGCATTGGATCTGTAGATTGCTTTTGGTAAGATGGCCATTTTTACTATGTTATCCTACCAATGCATGAACATGAGAGATCTTTCCATCTTCTGGTATCTCCTTCAATTTCTTTCTTCAGAGACTTGAAGTTTTTTTTTTTTTCATACAGGTCTTTCACTTCCTTGATTAGAGTTACACCACGATACTTTATGTTTTTATGGCTATTTTTAAGGGTGTTGTTTCTCTAATTTCTTTCTCGGCCTGTTTCTCATTTGTACAAAGGAGGGCTACCGATTTTTTAATTGATTTTGTATCAAGCCACTTTACTGAAGATGTTTATCAGCTGTAGAAGTTCCTTGGTAGAATTCTTGAGGTCACCTATGTATAGTATCATATCATCTGCATATAGTGATACTTTGATTTCTTCCTTTCTGATTTGTAGCACTTTGATCTCCTTTAGTTGTCTTATTGCTCTAACAAGGACTTTAAGTATTATATTGAAGAAATAAGGGAATGTCTGTGATTTCAGTGGAATTGATTTAAGTTTCTCTCCAATTAGTTTGATGTTGGCTATAGGCTTGCTGTATATTGTCTTTACTATGTTTAGGTACATACCTTGTATCCTCAGTCTCTCCAAAACTTTTAACATGAAGAGGTGTTGCATTTTGTCAAAAGTTTTTTCAGCATCTAAGGAGATGATCATATGGCTTTTCCTTTCAGTTTGTTTATGTGATGAATTACATTGATGGATTTCCATATATTGAGCCACCACTGCATGCCCAAAATGAAGACTACTTGGTTACAGTGAATGATAATTTTTATGTATTCTTGGATTTGTTTTGCAAGTATTTTATTGAGTATTTTTGCATCGATGTTCACAAGGGAATTTGGTCTGAAATTCTCTTCCTTTGCTGGGTCTTTTTGTGGTTTAGGTATCAGAGTGATTGTGGCTTCATAGAATAAGTTTGGTAATGTTCCTTCTGTTTCTACTTTGTAGAATAGTTTGAAGAGAATTGGTATTAGCTCTTCATTGAAGGTCTGGTAGAATTCTGTGCTGAATCCATCCAGCCCTGGGCTTCTTGTTGTTGCTGTTATTTTTGTTATTCTTGTTGTTGTTGTGAGACTTTTGATGACTGCTTCTATTTCCTCTGGAGGTATAGAACTATATAATTTGTTTATCTGACCTTGATTTGATTTGAGTAATTGGTAGTTATCAAGAAGATTGTCCATTTCATTTAGTTTTCCAAATTTTGTGGCATATTAGCTTTTGAAGTAGGACCTAATGATTCTTTGGTTCTCCTCAGTGTCTGTCATTATGTCTCCCTTTTCATTTCTGATTTTGTTGATTTGAGTACTCTCCCTCTGCCTTTTAGTTGGTTTGGATAAGGGTTTGTCTATCTTGAACAAGCTCTTCATTTTGTTGATTCTTTGAATTTTTCTCTTTGTTTCTAATTTATTGATTTTAGCCATGAGTTTGATGATTTCCGGCCATCAACTCTTCTTAGGAATGTTTGCTTCTTTTTGTTCTAGATCTTTCGGGTGTGCTATTAAGTTGCTAGTGTGGGATCTCTCCAAATTCTTTATGAATGCACTTAGTGCTATGAACTTTCCTCTTAGCACTGCTTTCATTGTGTTTCATACGTTTAAGTATGTGTGCCTTCATTTTCATTTAATTCTATGAAGTCTTTAATTTCTTTTTTTCATTTTATCCCTGACCCAGAGGTCATTGAGTAGAGAGTTGTTCAGTTTCCATGAGTGTGTAGGCTTTATGTTGTTTCTATTGTTGTTGAGTTTCATTTTTAATCCGTGGTGGTCTGATAAGATATAAGAGTTATTTCAATCTTCTTGTATCTATTGAGGTTTGCCTTGTGACCAAGTAAATCATCAGTTTGGGAGAAGGTTCCTTGAGGTAATGAGAAGAAAGTATATTCTTTTGTGTTTGGGTGAAATGTTCTGTAGATATCCATTAGGTCCATTTGATTCATGACATCTATTAGTTTCATTATTTCTCTATTTAGTTTCTGTCTCAATGATTTATCTATTGGTTAAAGTAGGGTGTTGAAGTCTCCCACTATTAATGTGTGGGTTTCAATGTGTGATTTAAGCTTTAGTAATTTTTCTTTGATGAATGTGGCTACCCCTACATTTAGGACATAGATGATTAGGATTGGCACATCCTCTGAGTGTATCTTTCATTTGATGAGTATGAAGTGTCCTTCCTCATCTCTTTTGACTAGTTTTGGTTGAATATTAGATACGAGAATGGCTACTCTAGCTTGCTTCTTAGGTCCAATCTATTGGAACACCTTTGTCCAGCCCTTTACTCTGAGATAATGTTTATCTTTATTGCTGAGGTATGTTTCTTGTATGCAACAGAATGATGGGTCCTGTTTTCATATCCATTCTGTTAGCCTGTGTCTTTTTATTGGGGAGTTGAGGCCATTGATGTTCAGAGATATTAATGATCAATGATAGTTACTTCTTGGAGGTTTTGGGGAGGTTATTTGTTTGATGTTGATGTTGGTAGAGTGTGTGTGTGTGTGTGTGTGTGTGTGTGTGTGTGTGTGTGTGTGTGTTTTCTTTGTCTTTATTTTGCAGGTGTGGAGTTATTTACCTCCTGTGCCTTCCTGGGTATAATTAGCCTCCTTGGGATGGAGTTGTCCTTCTAGTATCTTCTGTAGGGCTGGATTTGTAGGTACTGATTAAACTTGGTTTTGTCATGGAATATCTTGTTTTCTCCATCTGTGGTGATTAAAAGTTTTGCTGGGAATAGTAGTCTGGGACATGTAGTCTCTTGTGTCTTCATGACATGTATCCAGGCCCATCTGGCTTTCATAGTCTCTGTTGAGAAGTCAGTTTGCCTTTGACTGTGGCTTGGTCTTTTCCTCTTGCAGCTTTTACTATTCTTTCTTTGATTTGATTATTGTATGGTGAGAGGATTTTCTTTTCTGGTCCAATCTATTTGGAGTTCTGTAGGCTTCTTGTATGTATATGGACATTTCTTTTTCTAGGTTGGGGAAGTTTTCTTTTATAATTTTGTTGAAAATGTTTTCTGGGCCATGAAGCCTGGAGTCTTCTTTTCTAGTTCTATTATTCTTAGGCTTTGTATTTTCAATGTCCCAGATTTCTTGGGTGTTTTGTGTTAGAAGCTTTTTAGTTTTAACATTTTCTTTGGCTGGTGTATTGATAACTTGAATCATGTCTTCTACCCTTGAGATTCTCTCTTCCATCTCTTGTATTCTGTTGATGTTTCTTGTGTCTGAAGTTCTTGTTCTCTTCCCTATGTTTTCCAGCTCTAAAATTGCCTCAGATTGTGTGTTGTTGTTGTTTTGTTGTTGTTGCTGCTGCTGCTGCTGCTTCTAATTACTTCTTTAGGTCTTGAAGAGTGTTATTCATTTCTTTCTCTCATTTGATTTAATTTTCCTGTAATTCTATATAGGATTTATTCAATTCTTTTGTCTGTTTAAATGTATTTTCCTGTGTTTCTTTGAGTAGTTTATTTTCCTCCTTTAAGTCTTCTATCATTTTTTCACCTTGGATTTAAATTTTTCTTCTTGTGCTTCATAGCACCAGGGCTTACTGTGGTAGGATCACTGGTCTCCAGTGGTATTTTATGGTTCTGGGTTTTGTTTCTTGTCTTCTTGCCCTGGCCTCTAGCCATCTGGTTGTCTCTGATGTTAGCAGCCCTGGAGGTTCCTCCAATGGGGTTGCTGTCTATCTGTATGCCATGTGTTCCAGGAAGGTCAGGAACTGGCAGAGAGAGCTCCAGGCTGAAGACTATTTTCTAGAGCTACCCTGAGGCCTTCCCAGGATGGTGGACAATGAGTCTTGGAGCCTGCACCCAGCTCGTCTCTACTGGGTTCCTTGTCTGTGTCCCAGTTAGGTCAGGCAGGCAGGAGAGGAGAAGGCTGAGAGATCTTCAAGCTTGGGTGCCCCTCAGACCTCCTTAGTATGGTGGATAATATATGTTGTGGCTGAAGCCCAACTCGCCTCTGATGGTTCATTTTCTGTGACTCAGATGGAACAGGCCTGTTAGTAGTAGGCAGGTGGGGAAAGGTCCAAGCCCAAAGCTTGTCCAGTGACCCACAGACCTCCTCAAGCTGGCAGCTAATGTGACTTGTGGCACATGCTCAGCTCACCTTTGCTTCTTAGTTCTCTGTGGCCCAGATGGGCCAGGCTGGTAAGCATTGAGAGAGCTGCTCAGGTGCCCCCATTGACATTATCCAAATAGCAGCTAATGTGAGTTATGGCCCACGCCCAACTCAGTTCTGTCTGTTTGTACTTTGTGTCCCACATGGACCAGGCCAATAAGCATTGGGAGGGTAGAGAGAAAGCCAAGCCTAGAGCTGCTAAGGTGCCCCATAGGTTTCTAGGGATATCAAGTGATGTGGGTTGTGACCCATGTCTGACTCATCTTTGCTTGTTAGTTCTCTGTGGCCTAGATGGGCCAAGCCAGTAAGCAACTGGCAGGTAGAAAGAGATCCAAACTCAAAACTGCTTGGGTATCCCACAGGCTGCTTAGGGATGTCAGCTAATATGCGTTGTGGCCATGCCAAGCCTCCTTTTCCTGTTTGCTCTCTGTATCTCAAATGGGCCAAGCCAGTAAGCAGCAGCTGGGTAGAGAGAAATCCAAGCCCAAAGATGCTCAGTTGTTCCATAGGTCTCTTCAGGATAGCATCTAATGTGGGTTGTGGCTGGCACCCAACTCAGCTTTCCAGACTCGGTTTGCTGTACCAATTCTCTGTTCCCCATGACACCTGCTGTCCACTCAAGTATTCAGAGAAGTGCAGGGTGCTCAAAGCTTGTGAATCCCAAACCCAGGGGACATCATGCATGATTGGGGGGAGCTGGTTCTGATCTTCCCCAACTCCTTCCCTTCAGTCAGTTTCACAGCCTCTGATCCTCTGCTTCCTAGACACAGAACACACTGGGTGCCACCATCTTGGAATCTCCTTAAGTATTGATGATTTAATGCATGTTACTGAAGGCAGCACACCTTTGTATCTGGCCACCAACAGATCTCTTAAACTATCCCCACAGGTCGAATGTTACAAAATAACCACTGGTATTTATGGTCCTTTACCTTCAGAGACAGTAGGAATAATCTTAGGAAGAAGTGGATTAACTTCTTAAGGCTTTATTGTGCATCTAGCTATTATAAATGGGGATTGAAAGAAAGAAATTAAAATGATGGCATACGTAGAAAAAGGATATGCACATTAATTCAGGGATAGAAATGCTCAGCTGCCACTATTTCCTTACATCAAGGACATAGCTGCTCCAGTAGCAAGAGCAGGTGCATTTGAGATTACTAGAAGATGTGTGTTCTGGCAAACAATGGTTGTAAGAAAGAAAGAAAGAAAGAAAGAAAGAAAGAAAGAAAGAAAGAAAGAAAGAAAGAAAGAAAGAAAAAATGGATAATGGTAATGGATTTAAGAACAGTGAATAGAGTAATTCTGGGTCTTTACAGTCTGGAATTCCTTTAGCTTCTTTGTTACCTAGGTCATGGTCTAGGTGATTGACTTAAAACATTGTTTTTTCACAATACCTTTGCATTAGAAGGATAGGGAAAGATTTGCTTTCTCAGTACCTACTCTGAACAATAGGGGTCCAAAAAAGAGATACAATTGGAAGGTACATCCACAGGGAATGTTAAATAGTCCAACTTTGTGTCAATACTTTGTGCAACAACCATTAAAAATAATTTGTAGGCAATTTCCTCAATCTATCATTTACCATTACATGGATGATATTTTGTTGGCTGGGAGTTACATATTACTCCAGGAAAAAAATACAAAGAGGAGCTTCAATTACCTATAAAATAACTCAACAAAATATTTGACCACAAAAGTTACAGATCTGCAGAAAACACTTACAATCTCATAATGATTTTCAAAAATTAATGGTAGATATTAACTGGCTGAGAACTACAATTGGATTAGCTACTTATGACTTCAGTAATTTGTTTCAAAAATTACAAAGAGATTCAGATTTAAACAGTCCAACGTCTCTAATGTCTTAAATAGAAAAGGAGTTAATTCTGGTAGAACCAAGACTACAAGATGCATATGTGGATAGAATTGATCTTAAACTTGATTTTATTTTGGTTATTTTGCCCTCAACTCATTCTTCTACTGGGCTCATTACACAAAGGGAAGATAATATTATGGAATGGACTTTCTTAGTACATGAAGTAAAAAAAAATTGAAGACATACATAGAAAAAATTCTGAATTAATAATAAAAGGTAGGAGAAGACTTTGTCCATTGTCAGGAACAGACCTGGATGAAATTGTAGTGCCTCTTATTAAAGCTGAGATTATGCAATTGTGGGTAATCAATGAAGATTGGCAAAGATCTTGTAGTAACTACTTAGGAGAAATTAATAACAAATACCTGAAAAGCAAACATACACAGTTTATAAAAAGAACCAGTTGTATTCTTCCATGTATTGTAAAAATAATACCAATTCCAGAGGCACTAACCTTCTATACTGATGCAAACAGGATTGGAATGGCAGGATATAAGTCAGATAAAATAACCAAGGTGATCAAAATCCCCTATACCTCAGTTCAAATATTAGAATTTAATGTAATCCTCATGGTACTATTAGATTTTCCTAAATCTCTTAATATAATTACAGACTTTCAATATGCAGAAAGTTGTTTTGCATATAGAAACTGCTGAATTTACTCCTAATAATTCAGATTTGACTTTATTATTTCTGGAATTGCAACAAGCCATCAAAAGTAAAAACTATCCATTATATATTACTCATATTTGGTCTCATACAGGTTACCAGGTCCATTTGAACAAGAAAATGAGAAAATTGATAAATTAATAATAGGAAATATGTTAGAAGTCTCAAATTTTTATGAAAAGCATCATGTTAACAGTAAAGGCTTATTTAAATTCTCTATCACTTGGCAAAAAGCCAATGAAATAATTTAAAAGTGTGATTCATTTTTCAGAATTTGGAAAACAAGGGTACATACACCATATCATTGCTATATACTCAATGTTTCAATGGGCAACTGCTCTAAGTTCTGAAAAGGCTGGTTGTATAATTACATGCTTATTGGGAATAATGATAATTATTGGGATACCTGCCAAATTAAAACTGACAATGCTTCCGCATATGTATCCAATAAGATGAAGAATTTTTTCATATTATAATATAAAGTGCATTACTGGTATACCACACAATCCTACAGGACAAGCAGTTGTAGAAAGAGCTAGTCGTACCTTAAAGGAAATGCTTATTAAACAAAAAGGAAAAGTAAAGACACCCAGGGACAGATTAAATAATGCTTTATTGCCTAAATTTCCTTAATGTTGGTGAAAAAGGGAAAAAAAAACAGCTGAGAGACATTGGGTTATAGAAAAAACTGAGGAACTAGGACAACCAGTGTACTGTAAGGATCTATTGACAATGGAATGGAAACTTGTAGTTTTGAGATGAGGACGTGGTTAAGTTTTTGTATCTACAGAGAATGAAAAAAAATATATGGTTACCAACAAAGTGTATAAAGATTAGATCTGACCAGAGAAGACTCCTACTATCTGAAACATGAATGTCATTACATAGCAAGTGAACCCTATGGGCTATCTGGTCTTCATAATGTGCCTGCCATCTTTTCATACAGCATGGATATTGCTTCTCAAACAAACTTATAAAGTTGATATCTTACACCTGTTCAAAAATAGGGCAGAAATTTAGATGATTTTTGCACCTTGAATATTCCATATGTGTGTGTGTTCGTGTGTGTGTGTGTATGTGTGTGTGTGTGTGTGTGTGTGTGTGTGTGTGTGTGTGTAGAAATGTACCTATACTAATACTTATTAAAGTTTGTTTATTTTCAGAATAGGACCAGATAATAATGAAGACAAAGCAAGTAACCCAGGCGATTCAGCCTCACAGATTGCCTCAGCTACTGTTTCCTCAAGAATTGGCATGCAGATCAACTTTAAAAGGGCTAGCCCAAAGAATAAGTTGCACAGAGACTGGACAGAAGATACAGATAGCTTTTCCAGTGCTAGGCCAATACCCTAATTTTCTAAGGGTACCCAAAATATGTTTTTACCCCCCAAAAGCAAAAAGTAAGTTTAAGAACACATCCCCATTCCCAACATTTAGGGTGGATGTTTTTGGTGGGATACCAATGTTTGTTTTTGTCTAGGGGGCTTAGTTATACATTAGTAAAGATTAAATTCAGGGACTTATTTCTTTCTCCTCTCCTTATTTTTCTCTTGTTTTTCTATCCTATCTAGTGTTAAGGCAAAGGAAGGAAAGGGGGAATTATAAAAAAGGGAGATATAGAATTATAGGATAAAAAGTAAATTACTGAATCTACTAGCATCAAATATTTTACATTGGTATTGTATATTGATACAAATTTAAGATTATTTTGTTCAACTTTTGCTAAGTGTATTGTACATATTGTATATTGATAGACATTTAAGATTATTTTGTTCAATTTTTGCTTAATGTATTGTACATGTTCAACTCATTTGAAAATGTGATGTAAAATTCTAGTCTTATGAAAGCTAACGATTGCAAATTGTTCAGGATGGCTGGAGACGCAAGTTAGTAGTTAGTTAATTATAAATATTAAGTGTAGTCTTGTTAGATACTAGTTTTGTTAATTACAGAAATAAGCTTGATTTAGTCTCTTGTATATGTTCTCAAGGTTAAGCAGATAGAACATAGCTTGAAACAAGCAGTGTTTGTCTATTTAGATATACTGAGATAGATAGACAGATAGATAGATAGATAGATAGATAGATAGATAGATAGATAGATAGACAGACAGATAGATAGACAGACAGTCAGATAGATAGATAGATATGATTGTACATAATAGTAAATAGTTGGTCTTCAAACACTTCAGAAATCTACAGAATATGGCATTTAATAATAACTAGATTCTCTGACAGAGAGACACATCTGCTCCTGGCAGCACCTCCAATCTACTTCAATGAAGATGATGGGCATCAAAGAAACAAGTGTGGCAAAATAGCCATTGGACCAAAAAACTGTTCTTATCTCTACCACTGAGAGCAGACTGACGGTTCAAACTGTGAACAAGCATGACACTGGAAAACTGACTGTCGAACTTTGCCGAGACTAGGTGGGCCAGTCCTTCAAAATTCTTACATCACAGAAAAGGGTGACAGGTATTCTGGATCAGTAGGCTGAAGACTGGATGCCCCAAAAATACAAAATACCTTTGATGACTGTCCAGGCAGTCAACTGTCTCTGTCATATCTATACTTTTGGAAATTTCCTCCCTGAACTTCTTACATATTAGATAATATTTCCTTCTTAAGTCTTTGATGGGATTGAAGACTAGATAGTTATAGTATTGCGACAATTAAGCTTTTGTTGTTTAGGGTTTAAAAACATGTTTTAGGTGGATAAATGTAAAGCATGATAAGAAAATTATTTAGGAAAACTTCAGACACTAGGGTAGGACTCACTAGGATAGGATAGATAGTGGAATACTTTCTCCAATATTGTCAAATACAAATGGACTGAACCTGGCAAATTTAACTTACCTGACAATTTTCATAATTACTTTTATTGTATGTAGTATATTAATGTTAGAAGAAATAGTATTTTTAACAGAAATGGAGATGTGTAGTAGATGTAAACATAATTTTGTTTTGATCCCAAGTGTAGGATGTGAAACAGACTTGTGTGAAGGTGTGCGGTGTTTGTCCACTGGACACAGACTTATTTGAGAACATATGGTGTTTGTCCACTAGAAGAGGACTTGTGGGGGCATGATCTTTGCCAACTGATAATCATCTGAGGATAAACTCTGACAGTATATATATGAGCCCAAAACAAGAGGCTTGGATTTTTTTGGTTTGGGTATTGCTTGCCTTCATTTGGCTGTTCATCACTCCACTTCAAGACGTTCCTAGAGAGAAACACTCCAGAAAAATGCTTTGAGGTTCCAGGTTCTGGCTGCTACTCTGGATTCCATTTGCTGCAGTTGCAGTCACCTTTGCTGAATTGCTGGTTTGCTGTTTAATGGGCCTACTAGAATACTGATGACGAAAAGTGGAATCACTCCAAGGAACTGAATCTAAAAAGGTCTACTTCTCCTCTCCCCATTAACCTCTTTTCTCTCCTATCTAGGGTAGGTGGGTTGGAAGGGAGGCCTAAGCATTAAAGAGTCACAAATGAAGTAGGTTTATTAACAAAATTCAGACTACAGTGAGATACAACTCTTTGCCATCCAAAAAGTACCAAGAAAATAATTTCAGGAAGAAAGAGGTTGCATTCAGCTTAATTGGAGTCAAAGCTAATTCCTTCTAACATCACAATAAATATAAGACTTGACCTTGCTCAAAGCTTCCTCTTACATTTTGGCATGCATGGTCTTTAAAACAGCCTGGTTTTGGAAGAGTTGAATCATGATGCCATGATGACATCCTACATGAGCACATATTCATAGACTGCCAGTGATGAACAAAGTTCTAATAAATTTATTCAAATCAGCTTCTATAACTCCCACCCTACTCCTACTTTTTCTTGTATGTTTTCTGTTTTTGGTAATCAAGTGCTTCTTTACCTTTGGTTGGATGAAGTAAAAACAACTAGGCTGAAGATATGGCTCAGTAGACAAAAGCACTTGCCAACAAGTTTGACAGCCTGAGTTCAATTCCCGGAACCTGTATGGTGGAGGAAGAGAATAGATTTCTGCAAGTTGTTCTCTGACCTCCACATGAGTATTGTGGTGTGTGTGTGTAACATTAAATGAATAAATTGAAAAGTAAAAACAGCCACATATAGAGGAACTATTTTATTTTTTCTCTTTAATTTATTTATAAATTCATTTTACATCCTGATAATAGCTCCCTCTTCCTGGTCCCTGGTCTTCCTCTCTTCCTGGTCCCATCCTTTCACCCTCTTTCCTCATTTTCCCTTACCCTTCTC
This sequence comes from Acomys russatus, assembly GCF_903995435.1. Classification (NCBI taxonomy): domain Eukaryota; kingdom Metazoa; phylum Chordata; class Mammalia; order Rodentia; family Muridae; genus Acomys; species Acomys russatus. The sequence goes on from NC_067138.1 coordinate 35,016,080, forward strand.
CGCAGACAATGGGAGTCCTACCTCTGTACTAATTTGGTGCAACACATCAAGTCATATTAGGACTAAGTGCAACCTCTTCCACTAAGGCCAGACAAGGCAGCCCAGCTAGGGGGAAGTGAGCCAAAAGCAGGCAACCGTGGATATGTCTAAGACAGCACCACTCCAAGTGCTAGGGGGCACACATAAAGACCAATAAGATAAATACATGCAGGGGGCCTAGATCCAGTCTTTGTGTGCTCTTTGCTTGGTAGTTCAGTCTCTGTGAGCCCCCATAGGCCTAGATTACTTGCCTCTGTTGTTCTTCTTGTGGCATTCTTGCCCCTTCCAGATCCCTCTATCCTTCCCCCCAACTCTTCCACAAGATTCCCTAAGCTCTGCCAATGTTTGGCCCTTCATCTCAGCCTCTGTTTTAATCTGATGCTAGGTGAAGTATCTCATAGGACAATTGTGCTAGGCTCCTGTCTGCAAAGATAGCAGACTATCATTAGTAGTGTCAGGGGTTGGCTCTCTTCCATGGGTGGGTCTCAAGTTGGGCCAGTCATTGGTTGGCCATTCCCTTGATCTCTGCTCTATCTTTATCCCTGCACATCTTGTAGGCAGGGAAAATTTGGGGTTGAAGATTTTGTGGGTGGGTTGGTGTCCCCCTCACTCTCCTGGAAGTCCTGCTTTTATGGTGTCTGGTGAGTTGTCAGTTATTTTTTGTTGTATTTACTTGTTTTATATCCCAATTGTAGCCTACTTCCGTCTCTCTTCCCATTCTCATCCTCCCTCCCTCCCTCTTCTCTCATCACCTCTCCCCTACTCCTCAGATAAGGGAAGCACCCTACCACCACCGACTCACCAGCACATCAACTCCAGTACTTAGTACATCTTCTTCTCCTGTGGCCTGGCAAAACTGTCTGACCAATAGGAAGTAATCAAAAGCAGGCAACAGAACCCATGCCAAAGACAGCCCCCCTCTTTCAAGGGCACTCACATGATGGCCAAGCTACCCATTATCTATGTATATGTACGAAGCCTAGATTGAGTTCATGCATGGTCCTTGGTTGGTGCATCAGTCTTCACAGCCTACCCAGGGCCCAGGTTGGTTGCCTTTGTTGGTCTTTTGGAACTCCTGTCCCCTCCCAGTTCTTCTGTTCATCCCCCTCCTTCACAAGACTCCCTACACCCCAACCACTATTTCTTTCTTAATCCTCCTTGTCTCTTTATTGAAGAAGATTATGAGGCATAATAGATTAAAGGACCCTAACATCCTAAAACTCATTTATCACACATGAATCATAGGAAAGAAATGCAAAATCATTGCTGATAGAACTAGGCATTGTTTATGGGCAACTCATTTACATAATATTTGTATATGAATATATTACACATATGTGATTTTATTACTTTTTTACTCTTTTGTTTGTTTGTTTGGTTTTGGTTTTTGGTTTCATTTGCTTTATTCTATTATTACTTACATCTCAATCATAGCTCCCTCCCTCATCTCTTCTTGGTATCACCCTCTCTCCTTCTTTTCCTCCTCCCCCTCCCCAGTCCTCAGAAATGGAGAGCCCTCCTCCCCTACCAACCGCAGCCTATCAATTCTCATCAAAACTGCCTGCATCCTCTTCTTCTGTGGCCTAGCAGGGACATGCCCCAGGGGGAAGTGATCAAAGATCAAGCAACAGAGTCTATGTCAGAAATACTCCCTGCTTCCCTTACTAGGTGACCCACATGGAGACTGAGCTGCCTATCGGCTACATCTAGGTAGGGGGCCTGGGTCCTCTCCATGCATGGTCCTTGGTTGGTATATCAGTCTCTACAGCCACCCCTGGGCCCAGATTTGTTGGCTTTGTTGGTCTTCTGGTGGAGCTCCTGTCCCGTCCAAGCCCTACTATCCCTCAACTCTTCCATAAGATTCCCTATGCTCTGCCCAAAGTTTGGCTGTGAGGCTCATCATCTGCTTTGATCCCTGCTAAGTGGAGTCTTTTAAAGGACGTCTATGGTAGGTTCTCATACTATTCCCTCTTTTCAATAACTTCTGGAGACTATTTATTTGCCCTTCTGAATAAGAATTAAACATCCTCCCTAGGGTCCAGCCTCCTTATTACTTAGCTTTTCAGGTCTGTGGATTATAGTATGGTTATCCTGTATCATATGGCTATAAGTGAATATATACCATGCATGTCTTTCTGGGTCTGGGTTACCTCACTCAGGATGATCCTTTCCAGATCCATCCATCTGGATACAAATTCCATGATGTTGTTATTTTTGATAGCTATACAATATACCATTGTATAGATATATCACAGTTTCTTTATCCATTATTCAATTGAGGGACATCAGGGTTGTTTCCAGTTTCTGGCTATTACAAATAAAGCTGCTATGACCATAGTTGAGCAAATGTCCTTGTTGTATGGGGGAGCATCTTTTGGATATATGCCCAGGCATGGTATAGCTGGGTCTTGAGGAAAACGTAGTCCCTATTTTTTGAGAAAGGGCCAGATTGAATTCCAGAGTGGCTAATGGATAAGTGTTCCCCTTTCTCCACATCCTCACCAGCATGTCCTGTCACTTGAGTTTTTAATCTTAGACATTCTGACTGATGTAAGATAGAATCTCAGAGTCGTCTTGATTTGCATTTTCCTGATAACTAGGGATGTTGAACATTTGTTTATGTGCTTCTCGACCACTCAAGATTCCTCTGTTGATAATTCTCTGTTTATCTCTGTACCCCAATATTTTAATTGAATCATTTGGTTTGTTGGTGTTTAATTCTTGATTTCTTTATATATTTTGAATATTAGCCTTCTGTCAAATGTAGGGTTGGTGAATATCTTTTTCTAATCTGTAGGCTTCTGTTCTATTGACAGTGTCCTTGGCCTTACAGAAGCTTTTCAGTTTTAAGAGGTCCCATTTATTGTTGATCTTAGTGCCTGACCTATGGGTGTTGTGTTCAGGAAGTTGTCTCCTGCGCCAATAAATTTAAAGCTCTTCCCCACTTTCTCTTCTATTAGATTTAATGTATCTGATATTATGTTGAGGCCTTTGATCCACTTGGACTTGAGTTTTGTGCAGAGTAATAAATACAGATCTATTTGCATTCTTCTTCATGCAAACATCCAGTTAGATCAGCACCATTTGTTGAAGATGCTTTCTTTATTCCATTGTATAGGTTTGAGTTTTTGTCAGAAATCAAATGTCTGTAGGTTTGTGAGTTTATTTCTGGGTCTTTGATTCTATTCCATTGATTAACCTGTCTGTTTTTGTGCCAATACCATGTGGTTTTTATTACTATTGCTCTGTAGTGCAACTTGAAATCATAGATGGTGATGCCTCCAAAACTTTTTTAATTGTACAGGATTGTTTCCACTATCCTGGGTTTTTTTTTTTTTTCATATGAAATTGAGAATTGCTCTTTCAAGGTCTGTAAAGAATTGTGTTCGAATTTTGATGGGAATTGCATTGAATCTATACATTGCCTTTGGTAGTATGTTAACCTTACTGATCCTTGAGCACGGTAGATCTTTCCGTCTTCTCATATCTTCTTCAATTCCTTTTGTCAGAGACTAAGGTTCTTGTCATACAGGTCTTTCACTTGTTTGGTTAGAGTTACACAAAGATATTTTATATTATATGTGGCTATTATGAAGGGTGTTGTTTCCCTAAATTCTTTCTCAGATCATTTATCAACTGTAGGAGTCCTCTGGTAGAATCTTTGGGGTCATGTGTATCTGGTTTTATTTTATTGGGTGGAAATCACGTTGATGGATTTTCCTATGTTGAACCATCCCTGCATTTCTGAAATGAAGCCTACTTGATCTTGGTGGAAGATGTTTTGATATGTTTTTGAATTTGTTTTGCCAGCATTTTATTGAGTATTTGTGCATCAGCATTCATGGGGGATATTGATGTGAAATATTCTTTCTTTGTAGAATCTTTCTGTGATTTAGGTATTAAGATGTCTGAGGCCTCATAGAATGAGTTTGGCAATGTTCCTTCAGTTTCAGTTTCAAGGAGTATTCATACTAGCTCTATTTTGAATGTCTGGTAAAAGTCTGTGATGAAACAATCTTGATCTGAGATGGTTTTGGTTGGGAGACTTTTAATGACTGCTTCTATTTCCTTAGGGGTTTTGAGACTATTTGGATTGTTAATCTGATCTTGATTTCATTTTGGGTAAATGGAATCTATCAAGAAAGCCATCCATTTCATTTATATTATCCAGTTTTGTAGAGTTCAGTTTTTTAATTAAGACCTAATGATTGTTTGGACTTCTTCAGTGTCTGTTTTTTGTTCTCCTTTTCATTTTTGATTTTGTTAATTTGGATATTATCTCTTTTGGTTAGTTTGGCTAACAGTTTGTGTATCTAGTTGATTTTCTCAAAGAGTCAGCTTTTAATTTTTTTGGTTTTTTTATTTTATTCTCTTTATTTCTAAGTTATTCATTTTATCCCTGAATATGATGATTTCCAACTGTCTACTCTTCTTGGGTGTGTCTGCTTCTTTTTGTTCAAGAGCTTTCGCTGTGCTGTTAAGTTGCTAGTATGAGACCTCCCCAGTTTCCTTATAAAGGCACTTAGTGCTATAAACTTTCCTCTTAGCACTACTTTCATTGTCCAGTAAGTTTGGATATGTTGTGCCTTCATTTTCACTGAATTCTAGAAAGTATTTAATTCTTTATATCTTCCCTGACCTCTTGGTCATTGAGTAGACAGTTGTTCAGTTCCCATGAGATTGTAGGCTTTCTGTTGTTTCTGTTGTTGAGTTCCAGCCTTAGTCCATGGTGGTCTGATAGAATACAAAAGTTTATTTCAATCTTCTTATATCTGTTGAGGCTTGCTTTCTTACTGAGTATATGATTAATTTTGAAGAAAGTTTCTTGTGGTACTGAGAAAAAGGTATACTCTTTTGTGTTTGCCTGAAATGTTATGTATGTCTCTTAAGTCCATTTGATTTATAACTTCAGTTAGTTTCATCATTTCTCTATTTAGTTTCATCTTGTTGACCTGTCCATTGGTGATAGTGGGGTGTTGAAGTCTCCTGCTATTAATGTGTGGGGTTCAAACTTTAGTAATGTTTATTTCATGAATGTGGATGTACTTGCATTTGGGGCATAGACACTCAGAATTTGAGATGTCATCTTGTTGAATTTTTTCTTTAATGAGTATGAAATGCCCTTCCCTATCTCTTTTGATTAATTTTGTCTGAAAGTCTATTTTATTAGATATTAGAATAGCTACTCCTGCTTGTTTCTTGTGTCCATGTGCTTGGGAAATCTCTTTCCAGCACTTACCTCTGAGGTACTGTCTATCAATGTTGCTGAGGTGGGTTTCTTGTATGCATCAGAATGATGAATTCTGTTTTTGCATACACTCTGGTAACTTGTGTCATTTTATTAGGAAATTAAGTCCATTGATATTGATAAATATTAGTGACCAGTGTATGTTGATCCTGTAATTTTTGTATTGGAGGTGGTAGTGTGAGTGTGTGTGCTTCCCTACTTTTGTTTTTGCTGCTGTGAAATTGTCTATTTCCTGTTTTTTCTTGGGTGTAGTTACTCTTGTTGATTTGAAGTTTTCCTTTTAGTATCTTCTATAGGGGCTGGGTTAGTGGACAGATGTTTAAATTTGGTTTTGCCATGGAATACCTTGTTTTCTCCATCTGTTTGGATTGAAAGTTTTGCTGGGTATAGTAGTCTGATCTGGCAACCGTGGTCTCTTAGAGTCTTCAGGATATCTTCCAAAGCCCTTCTAGCCTTTAAAGTTTCTGTTGAGAAGTCTGTTATAATTCTAATAAGTCTGTCTTTATAGGTTACTTGGCCCTATCCCTTGTGGTTTTCAATATTCTTTCTTTGCTCTGCACATATAGTGTTTTGATTATTATGTGGTAGAAGGATTTCCTTTTTTGGTACAATCTATTTGGTGTTATGTAGCTTCTTTAACATTTATACTCCTCTTCTTTAGATTAGGGAAATTTTCTTCTATGCTTTTATTGAAGATATTTTGTGGACCTTGAATCTGGGATACTTCTCCTTCTTTTACTCTTATTATTCTTAGATTTGGTCTTTTTTACAGTGTCCCAAATCTCCTGGATGTTTTTTGTTAGAAATTTTTTAGATTTAATATTTTCTTTGATCAATCTATCAATTTCTTCTATCGTATTGTCTACACCTGAGATTCTCTCTTCCATCTCTTGTAGTCTATTGGTGATGTTTGCATCTATAGTTCCTGTTCTCTTTCCTAGGTTTTCCATTTCCAGGATTGAATCACATTGTTTTCTTTATTGATTATATTTCCCTTCTCAAGTCTTGAACAGTTTTATTCATGTCCTTCTCCTGTTTTCTTTTATTTTCCTGTATTTCTTTAAGATATTTATTCATTTCCTTCACCTGTTTCATTGTATTTTTCTTTTTTTTTTTCTTTTTTTTTTTTTTTTTGTTCTTTTTTCTTTTTTTTATTAATTTATTCTTGTTACATCTCAATGTTTATCCCATCCCTTGTATCCTCCCATTCCTCCCCCCGCCCCCATTTTCCCATTATTCCCCTCCCCTATGACTGTTCCTGAGGAGAATTACCTCCCCCTATATATTCTCATAGGGTATCAAGTCTCTTCTTGGCTACCAGCTGTCCTTCCTCTGAGTGCCACCAGGTCTCCCCCTCCAGGGGACATGGTCAAATGTGAGGCACCATAGTACATGAGAAAGTCATATCACACTCTCCCCTCAACTATGGAGAATATTCTGACCATTGGCTAGATCTGGGAAGGGGTTTAAAGTTTACCTCCTGTATTGTTCTTGGCTGGTGCCTTAGTTTGAGCGGGACCCCTGGGCCCAAATCTGCCTATCATATTGTTCTACTTGTAGATTTCTAGGACCCTCTGGATCCTTTTATTTTGCTATTCTCCCATGCGTCTCTCATTTAGAGTCCCAATAGGATGCCTTCCCCTATGTCCCAGTTTCCTGGTTAGTGAAGGCTTTCGTGGGACATGCCCCTTGGGCTAGTATGCAGATATAAGTGAGTATATACCATTTGATTCTTTCAGCTTCTGGGTTAACTCACTCATTATGATCATTTCTAGCTCAATCCATTTATCCGCAAATTTCGGGAATTCCTTGTTTTTAATAGCTGAGTAGTATTCCATAGTGTATATGTACCACAGTTTCTTTATCCACTCTTCTACTGAGGGATACTTAGGCTGTTTCCATGTTCTGGCTATTATGAATAAGGCTGCTATGAACATGGTTGAGCAAATTTTCTTGTTGTGTGCTGAAGCATCTTCTGGGTATATTCCAAGGAGTGGAATAGCTGGGTCCTGAGGAAGCCCTATTCCCATTTTTCTGAGATAGCACCAGATAGATTTCCAAAGTGGCTGTACTAGTTTGCATTCCCACCAGCAATGAAGGAGTGTTCCTCTCTCCCCACATCCTCGCCAGCATGTGGTGTCGCTTGAGTTTTTGATCTTAGCCATTCTGATGGGTGTAAGATGGAATCTCAGAGTTGTTTTGATTTGCATTTCCCTGATGACTAAGGAGGTTGAGCATTTCTTTAAGTGTTTCTCAGCCATTTGATACTCCTCTGTTGAGAATTCTCTGTTTAGTTCCAAGCCCCATTTCTCAATTGGGTTATTCAGTTTGGTGGTGTTTAATTTCTTGAGTTCTTTATATATTTTGGAATATTAGACCTTTGTCAGATGCAGGGTTGGTGAAGATTTTTCCAGTCTGTAGGCTGTCGCTTTGTTCTCTTGACAGTGTCTCCTGCCTTACAGAAGCTTCTCAGCCTCATGAAATCCCATTTATTAATGGTTGACATTAAGGCCTGGGCCGTTGGTGTTCTGTTCAGGAAGTTGTCTCCTGTGCCAATATGTTCCAGGCTCTTACCCACTTTTTCCTCTAAGTGGCTTAGTGTCTCTGGGTTTATGTTGAGGTCTTTAATCCACTTGGATTTGAGTTTTGTGCAAGGTGACAAATATGGGTTCAGTTTCATTTTTTTACACATAGACCTCCAGTTAGACCAGCACCATTTGTTGAAGATGCTATCCTTTTTCCATTGAATGGATTTGGCTTCTTTGTCAAAAACAAGTGACCATATGTGTGTGGATTCATATCTGGGTCTTCGATTCGATTCCACTGATCAACCAGCCTGTTGCTGTGCCAGTACCATGCTGTTTTAATTACTATTGCTTTATAGTACAGTTTGAGATCAGGTATGGAGATTCCTCCGGAGTACCTTTTATTGTACAAGATTGTTTTAGCTATTCTGGGTTTTTTGTTTTTCCATATGAAGTTCAGAATTGAACTTTCAATGTCTTTAAAAAATTGTGTAGGTATTTTGATAGGGATTGCATTGAATCTGTAGATTGCTTTTGGTAGGATGGCCATTTTTGCTATGTTAATTCTCCCGATCCATGAGCAAGGAAGATCATTCCATCTTCTCAGGTCATCTTCAATCTCTTTCTTCTTGAAATTTTTTTCAAACAAGTACTTCACTTGCTTAGGTAGAGTGACTCCTAGATATTTTATATTGCTTGTGGCTATTGTGAAGGGTGTGGCTTTCCTAATTTCTTCCTCTGCAAGGTTGTCATTTGTGTATAGGAAGGCTACAGACTTTTTTGAGTTAATTTTGTATCCAGCCAATTTGCTGAAGGTGTTTATCAGCATTAGGAGTTCTCTGGTGGAATTTTGAGGGTCACTTATGTACACTATCATATCATCTGCAAACAGGGATCATTTGACTCCCTCCTTTCCCATTTGGATCCTCTTGATCTCCTTTTGTTGTCTTATTGCTCTGGCTAGAACTTCGAGTACTATATTGAAGAGATATGGAGAGAGTGGGCAGCCTTGCCTTGTTCTTGATTTTAGAGGAATTTCCTTGAGTATCTCACCATTTACTTTGATTTTGGCTATTGGCTTACTGTATATAGCCTTTATTATGTTGAGGAAATGCCTTGTATCCCCGATCTCTCTAAAACTTTAAACATGAATGGGTGTTGAATTTTATCAAATGCTTTCTCTGCATCCAAGGAGATGATCATGTGGTTTTTTATTTTCAGTTTGTTTATATGGTGGATTACATTGATGGATTTCCGTATATTAAACCATCCCTGCATGCCTGGAATGAAGCCTACTTGGTCATGATGAATAATATCTTTCATGTGCTCCTGTATTCGTTTTGCAAGTATTTTATTTAGTATTTTTGCATCTATGTTCATAAGAGAAATTGGTCTGAAATACTCTTTCTTTGTTGAGTCTTTGTGAGGTTTAGGTATCAATGAGACTATGGCCTCATAGAATGAAGTTGGTAATTTTCCATCCATTTCTATCTTTTGGAGTAGCTTGAAGAGTATCGGTATTAGCTCACCCTTGAAGGTCTGGTAGAATTCTGCACTGAAACCATCTGGCCCTGGGCTTTTTTTGGTTGGGAGACCATCGATGATTGCTTCTATTTCTGTAGGGGAAATGGGACTATTTAGCTTGTTTATCTGTTCTTCATTCAACTTTGGCAAGTGAACTTGATCAAGAAAATCGTCCATTTCCCTTAGATTTTCAAATTTTGTGGCATATATGCCTTCAAAGTAGGATCTTATGATTCTTTGAATTTCTTCAGTGTCTGTTGTTATATCTCCCTTTTCATTTCTGATTTTGTTGATTTCAATACTGTCTCTCTGCCTTTTAGTTAGTTTGGCTAACGGTCTGTCTATCTTGTTGATTTTCTCAAAGTACCAGCTTTTGGTTTTGTTGATTCTTTGGACTGTTTTCTTAGTTTCTAATTTGTTAATTTCAGCCCTGAGTTTGATTATTTCCAGGCGTCTACTCCTCTTGGGTGTTTCTGCTTCTTTTTTTTCTAGGGCTTCCAGTTGTGTTGTTAAGATGCTTATGTGCGATGTTTCCAATTTCTTTTTAAAGGCACTTAGTGCTATGAATTTTCCTCTTAGCACTGCTTTCAGTGTATCCCATAAATTTGGGTATGTTGTTTCTTCATTTTCATTGAATTTCAGAAACTTGATTTCTTTCTTTATTTCTTCCCTGACCCAGGTGTCATTTAGCAGAGTTGTTTAGTTTCCACATACGTGTAGGCTTTTTGTTATTTCTGTTGTTGTTGAATTGCAGCCTAAGAGCATGGTGATCTGATAGGATACAAGGTATTATTTCAATCCTCTTGTATCTATTGAGGCTTGCTTTGTGACCTACGATGTGATCAATTTTGGAGAAGGTTCCATGGGGTGCAGAGAAGAAGGTGTATTCTTTCTTGTTTGGGTGAAAGGTTCTATAGATATCTGTTAGATCCATTTGACCCATGGCATTGGTTAATGATGTTATTTCTCGGCTTAGTTTCTGATTCAATGACTTATCCTTCAGTGAGAGTGGGGTGTTGAAGTCTCCCACTATTATTGTGTGGGGATCGATGTGTGGTTTAAGCGTTTTTAGCAGATCTTTTACAAATGTGGGTGCCCTTGTATTGGGAGCATAGATGTTCAGAATTGTGATGTCATCTTGGTTGACTTTACCTTTGATGAGTATGAAGTATCCTTCCTCATCCCTTTTGATTAATTTTGGTTGAAAGTCTATTTTGTTCGATACTAAAATGGCTACGCCTGCTTGCTTCCTGTGACCATTTGCTTGGAATATTTTTTCCAACCTTTTACCCTGAGGTAATGCCTTTCATTATGGGTGAGATGTGTTTCTTGAATGCAGAAGAATGTTGGATTTTGTTTATGTACCCATTCAGTTAGTCTGTGTCTTTTTATTGGAGAATTGAGGCCATTGATGTTGAGAGATATTAATGACCAGTGACTGTTAAGAGTCTTAATTTTGATGTTGTTTCCAGTCGAGCGTTTGTGTAGTTGTGTTTTTGCCATGGGATAGTTATCTATTTCCTGGGTAGTTTTGGTTGTAGCTTGACCCTTTGGGATGGAGTTTTCCTTCTAGTACCTTCTGTAAAGCTGGGTTTGTGGATAGGTACTGTTTGAATTTGTTTCTGTCATGGAATATTTTGTTTTCTCCATCAATGGTTATTGATAATTTTGCTGGGTAAAGTAGTCTGGCCTGGCATCTGTGGTCTCTTAGGGTTTGCAGGATCTCTGTCCAGGCCCTTCTGGCTTTTATGGTCTCTGCTGAGAAGTCGGGTGTAATTCTGATAGGTTTACCATTAAATGTTATTTGGCCCTTTTCCCTTGCAGCTTTTAATATTTTTTCTTTGTTCTGCATGTTTTGTGTTTTGATTATTATGTGGCGGGCAGTTTTCTTTTCTGGTCAATTCTATTTGGTGTTCTGTAGGCCTCTTGTATGTTTATAGGCATCTCTTTCTTTAGATTGGGGAAATTTTCTTCTATGATTTTGTTGAGAATAGTTTCTGGGCCCTGGGTCTGCTTCTCTTTCTTCAATGCCTATTATCCGCAGTTTCTTCTTTTCATGGTGTCCTTAATTTCTTGGATGTTTTGTGTCAGGAGTTTTCCAGATTTGGCATTTTCTTTAATGGTTGATTCAATATCTGTGATTGTATCTTCTAGCCCTGAGATTCCTTCTTCCATCTCTTGGATTCTGTTAGAAAAGCTCACCTCTGTGTTGCTCGCCTTCTTCTCTGAGGTCTCACGTTCTCGTTTTTCTTCTGTCTGTTGTGTTTATCATTGAATCCATTTTCATTTTCAGATCTTGAACTGATTTTTTGATTTCTTCATCTGATTTTTTGTATATTCCTGAGTTTCTTCCATTGCCTCTTTATAGGTCTTCAGAGCTTGAACCATTTTATTTATTTCTTTCATCTGGTTGTTTGCATTTTCCTGCAATTTTTCCAGTTCCACTCTATGTGCTTCTTTTATGTCTCTCACCTGTTTGTCTGCGTCTTCCTGTATTTGATTACGAATTTTATTTGTTTCCTCCATTATCATCCTCATTACTAAGGATTTGAGGTCATTTTCTTGTATTTCCGTTGTATTTGAGTTCTCTGGGTTGTCTTCTTTGGGATAGCTGGAAACTGGAGACGCCATGTTGTTTTGGGGTTTTTTGCGTATGCTTTTTTGTTGTCCTTTAGACATCTTGCCGTCTTTGTTTTTGTTGGGTAGCTTCCAGAGTTGAATGGAGGGTGTCTGACGATAGATTCACTTGTTTTCTCATGATTTCCCTAGGCTGCGAGCTCAAAGCTTCACTGGTGTGGATGTTAGGAGGTTAGCCCTGTTGTTCTGGTCTCTCACAGCCAGTGATCCTCAGCCCCCCTCTGCTGTGGATCCTGCAATTGTTCTGGGTCTCTGAATGAGCGTTGGGTCAGGCCAAGGTATCCACAGCCTTCTGTGTTCCCTGCCAAGTCCAGCCAGGAGCACTGGGACTGAACCATGGGCAGAACTCAGCTAGATTCTCAGGGCCTGAACCGTCTGCCAAGCTCAGCTAGGGATTTTGGGCCCAAAATGCACACAGGGTCCAGCCAGAATTTTTGGGCTGGGACTACGCACCAAGCTCCGCTAGGGCCTTTTGGCCCAAAGTGCGTGCTGTGGTCAGTTATTGACTCAGGGCCCGAACTGACCACCAATCTCAGCCAGGAATTCTGGATTCAAACTGCACACTGTGTCCAAACAGAGTCTTAGAGCTGGTGGAACCGAGAGCTCTGTCCAGCCTGCGCCACAGCAGGAGAACTGCGGCTGCTCTGTGTTAGCGCCAATGGTGGAACCAAGTGCTCCGCCCAGACTGTGTCACTTCAGGGGAGCTGCCATTGAGCTGAGGTGGCGCCTAGGGTGGAACTGAGTGCTCGGCCAAGCCTGCGCCACAGCAGGAGAACTGCGGCTGCTCTGAGTTAGCGCCTGTGGTGAAACCAAGTGCTCCGCCCAGACTGTGTCACCGCAGGGGAGCTGCCGCTGAGCTGAGGTGCTGCCTAGTGTGGAGCTGCGTGCTCAACTAAGCCTGTGCCACAGCAGGGGAGCTGTGGCCGAAGCTGAGTTAGTGCCTCAGGCAGAATTGCTTGCTGGGCTGGGCCAGTACCCAGGACTCTGGGGCAGAATTGTCTGCCGAGTCCAGTCTGGGTCCGAAGGCTCCACGTGATCCAAATCCTGCCCCGACTCCCCTCTCCCGCAGCAACTCCCACCAGCCACCACACCAATCGCCTCCACCGGAAGGCTATGAGCTTCAAACCTCAGCCGCCGCTGCTGGTGCTGCTGGTGCTGCTGCCTCTGCCACTGCCGCTCTGATCAGAGAAAATCCACGCTCCTCCCGTGTGCAGGGGCACGCAGGTCCTCCGCACCCTGGTCCCTCCAAACCGTGGAGCACTCCCGCTGCCGTGATGTTCGGACCTCGGTGTTCCTGGCTCAGATATCTGTGCAATTCCCTGAATTGTTCACTGGAGCCTCCAAACGCGGTCCACACTGCTCGCCGCCATCTTGGATCCCCCGCAAACATCTGATTGTATTTTTCTGTATTTCTTTGAGGGATTTATTCACTTCCTGTGTAAAGGCCTCTATCATTTTCATAAATTAGATTGAAGATTTTTTTTTCCCTGTGCTTTGTGTGTGTTAGGCTATCCAGGGCTTATTGTAGTAGGATAGCTGGGTTCTGATGGTGATGTATTGTCCTGGGTTTTGTTGAGTATGTTCTTACCTGTCCTACAGCCATCTGGTTGTCCCTGGTAGTCCCTGGTGGCTGTTGTCTCTGGTGGTCACTGGTGGCTGCCACACCTGAAATTGTAGACAGAGCTGGGGCCCAGAAACTGGCACACAGAGGGCACAGAGCAGGCCTCACTACTGCTTGTAGTCCCCAATGATTGCTACCTCTAGATCTTCAGGCAGAGCTCTGCCGGTAGTCTCTAATGGCTGTTGTCTCTGAGACAACAAGCACAGCTGGGGCCCAGAAACTGGCTCATGGAAGTCACAGGACAGACCTCACCACTTCTGATAGTCCCCTACGGCTGCCACCTCTGGGGTTGTAGGCAGAGCTCTGCTGTTAGTTCCCAATGGCTGATGTTCTGGAACTACAGGGAGGACAGAGACCCAGGAAATCTTGCACAGAAGCCACAGGGCAGACCTCAGAGCTGCTGGTAGTCCCTGATAGCTGCCACCTCTGGGACTGCAGGCAGAAATGGGGCCTGGTAATTGGCACAAAACTCACTTCACCTCACCTGTTCTGGTAGTCTCCAATGCCTGCTGTCTGTGGAACTGCAGGAAAAGTAGGGGCACAAGAACTGGCATGTGGCGGTCACAGAACAGACCTCACTGCTGATCACAGTCCCCCATGGCTGCCACCTTTGGGACTCCAGGCAGAGCTGTGACCAGGAAACTTGCAAATTGAGGTCACGGAGTAGTCCTCACCACTGCTGGTAGTCTCCAATGGATATCACATCCAGTGAAAGTATTTTCAATCTAAATTTATGGATTTGAACAAACACTTTTTAAAAATAAGAACATGAAGCCGAACAGAGAAGAAAACTGAGTCATGTCAAAAAGAAAACCCACAAAGATATCTTAGGCCCTGGCCAACCAAGGTACAGAACTGTGTCTAGCTTCCCAAATTTTACATGATTTCCTTAAGTTGCCTTCTCAGCTTTCTAGACTCTCATATGGAAAAGTCGGAAGTGCATGGACACATGAGTTCACCAAATCAGAAAAACTTCCTGGGATCCAGTTTTTAAGTCAATAACATGAAATAATTTTCACAGAGAAAAGAAATAACACCATAATACCCAACTAAATTGGGGGGAAATGTAACTTATATACTGACAGTCTAAACACCAAAGAGTATTAATTATTTCTCTGGACAAAGGGACAATTCACATAAAGAAAGGCAAATTACTCTTAACTTTTTCATAATAAGAGAAATTCAAATTAAAACTATAGTGAAATATCATTTTCTCGCCTATCATGTTGGCAAAGGCCCAGAACTCTGACATCATACTCAACAGGCACGACTTTGGGGAATAGACATACTCATGTTTTGACAATGGGAATGCAAAATGGTCCAAGTCCTATGAAGGGGAATGTGGAAGTTTCCAGCAAAATGTCATATGTATTTACCCTTTGACCCAGCCATCACACTTCTAGGAATATCATCTACAGAAACACTGGCAAAGAAACAAAAAGGCATATGGACCAGGCTGTTCATTTCAGCACTATCTGAAATAGCAAAGTTCTGGAAACAACCCAGAAGCCTATCAACGGAGACCTGGTGGAATTAATTATAGTCTGTCCACCCAAAGGGGTATTAGGCATCTGTAAAAAGAAATGTGGGAACCTTCTTTATTCTACATAGACTCTCAAACTTCCTAATGCCCTTAGTGTCTGAATAATTTTCTCATGGTGTTCCTAGGCCAAAAGAAATATCCAACATATTAAAGGAATGTTGAAATTCTAATTGTTGATATATGAATTACTTTGGTCCTAGAGTTTATCAAAAAGGGCAAGATAGAAATTTTTTATTTAAATATTACAACTAAGCATGTTTTATATAAATGTTTAAGAACTAAAATATTTAAAGAAAAAATTTTAAAAATCAGAAGCAAGTAAGAGAATCTAATGTGCTTGACTCAGCATTAATCACAGAGAGGAGCTTTTATATGTTACTTTAAAGTAGAGTGCTTTATTATACATCCTCAGTATGATATGCCCCAACAATTAAAAGTGGTACCATTATTAACAATGAGGTAAGCAATAGTGATGTAAGAATTGTTTATTTTATTATGGGAATACTGTCACCATGAGATAATGCCATTGAGAAAGAATGTGATTATAATTAAGGATCATGGTTTCCAGCATGGAAGGAGATAAAGACATAAGCACAATTATGTTAGATGAGAATCTGTACCTCCTGGATTTGAAGTAGGAGTGTCATCATGACTCATAATTCACCTGAAAAAAAAAGAACCTTTCTCAAAGCTTTTTCTGGAGAGAGAGAGAGAGAGAGAGAGAGAGAGAGAGAGTTTTTCCTACAAGTGTTTACTAATACTTATAAAAATGGTAACAGGACTAGGGATTAGAAAAATGAGCCTGTAACATCTCACCAAGTAAAAAAGCAATGGAAGCAATGAAAGGCTGCCAGGGTCATTGAGTGAGAGACTTATGCGATCCCTCTGTTTGCTCTAAGGAGGCAAAGGTGTAAAGGGAGGGGCTGGGCATATAAACAGTTAGCATGCTCTTATTGGTCTATTATTAGTCTTTGGCAACACAGATGTACTTCCTTATCTGCACATTGCTGTCAGCCAGACAATCTACCAAACAAAGTAAATGTACATTTCCTTCCTATTTTTTTCTCCTTTAAAGATTTTATTTTGCATCTTTTTAATATCACCTGACTATATATGTGTTATTAAAACTATTTTTTATAATTTTTTTAAAAAGGACTAATAGGGTCACGTCAAATGAACTTGAAAAAATGTGAGAAACTTTTGACTACCCAACGATGTGACAATTTGAGCAGTAATGAAAATAGTAAATTAAAAATCTTTTTAAAAGTAAGCACCGGAAGGTGATAGGAAATAGACTCAGTGTCTTGTAACCCTGTATAAAGAACTAGTATATATATACCCAGCTTTCCCTACTATATGAACTGTACATGAGGAAATCAGTTGATAAGGGGAGTGTCCCTTCCTAGAAGTACTGGAGCTGATAAATTAGAAAAGAAAGACATTAAATGTAAATTACTTTCCGAGCCCTAATGTAGAGCATCAGAAACTTTAAATTGCCTCAATGTCTTGTTTGGAAAATGAGATTTCATTCCACAGGTGGGGAAGAGAGCCTGAGGGAGTCGTGTCCAAGATTCTCAGGCGGTGCCCTTGGCAAAAAGGTCTTAACAACTGTGTGGATTTAGGCGGTGACTGCAGGAGCCCATCATCACTGGCAGGGATTTCCTGGTTATCACTGCTTCTACAGGGACAACAAAAGAATCTTCTAAGGAGCAGAAGTCACAGCCAAATCTAATCAAATCAGCAAGTTACACCAGATACAGCACCTGAAGACCCTGATAAATGGATCCAGTGGCCTAACCTGCGTAAGGAAAAACAAAAACAACTCAAGTTTGAACAGAACAAAAAAAATTAATAAATTGCTATTTTTTTAAGGAGGAGAGGCTGAGGAGATAGCTCAGTGAGTGAAGTACTTACTGCCTAAGCATGAGGAGCTGAATTCAAATCCTAACACCCACAAAAAGGCCAGGCATGGCTGCCCACTTCTATAGCTCCAGCAATGTGGTTGGTGGAGAATGGAAGTTTTATAGAGCTTGTTCACTTCTAGCTTAGCCAAGAAAATATGAGCCCCAGGCTGAATGAAGGAGCTTGTCTCATGGCAATAAGGCAGAAAGTAATAGAGCAAGATGCCCAATATTCTCCTCTGACCTTCTTCTGAATTACACACACACACAGAGAGAGAGAGAGAGAGAGAGAGAGAGAGAGAGAGAGAGAGAGAGAGCCAGGGAACTGTGTGGTGCAGCCAGGTTACAGGTTAAACTGCCTCTCTGCTTATGAAGTTATGTCCAGCAAACACCTGGAATTCTTTTTCATACAAATAAGGCATTACCAGCACCTTGGCCCCAGCCAATAATGTACACACACCCTCAAAAGCCTCTACCCACTCCTCAGAGGTTTAAATAGCCTGTGTTCCCCTCAATTAAAAGAACTGTCTCACTGAAGCTGTTTCCTAAGAAGGCTGATTCTTGTGAGCTCAGCACTACCTGAGTTCTCCATCCCCTCATCTCCTCCCCCACTGTTCCTGCCTTGATCTGCCTCCCAGGATACACTGGTTGTGATCATGGGCAGTCATGCCTGTTATGAGTGGGGAAGTGGGCCTGGGAATGGCACATGCACGCGCGCGCGCGCGCGCACACACACACACACACACACACACACACACACACACACACACGAAAGGAGGGGAAGTAACTATATTAAAAAAAAAACTTGAAATCAAATCAACCAATTACATAATATATAAACCTCATTTGTATCCTAATCCAAAAATGAATGGTTCATAACAAAATTTATGATGGTTAAGAAAATTATTACAATAAATAAATAAATTATTAGGCAAACTGAATATCTTAATGACATTCAGAAATATAATTGATTTTAGGAGTGATCCCTTTACTGTGCCTTTTAAAATGAGTATCTTTTACTAAGTACGGACTGATGTATTTGCTTCAAAATGTTCTGGCAAGTAATGGAAGAGTGGTGACCAAAGGTAGAGATGAAACAAATTAGCCTAGTTATACTTGTAGAGTCTAGATAATGAACTCTGCTTCTAATTTCCATAACAAACATCTCTTAAATGCACTAGAATTATAGGAGAAAACTAGCTCCAGCTGTTGCTCTTGCTACTCCTTAGTAATCTGCCTTGGGCAAGATATTAACTGATTATTCTTCATGTGTAAAAATGTTCAAAGGTTTTGAAACAATCTTCACATGCCTAATATATATTTCTTTAAAATGTAAATCAAAAAATGCTTGAGGTTACATAAAGAACAGTGAACTCAAGAGAAAAGCAACTTCAAAATGGACCTGGGGGATCAACTGTATTCCACCTTACCAAGGCATTTACCAGCCAGAATGGAAATTCAGACATCAAGGTCTGAACTGTCAAAGGAATTGGGAAGAGAAATATCTAATATATTTGGAAAATAGTGAGCAATTACACCTAATTGGATGTCTTCATGCATTTTGCAGTATAATAGTATAATACTCTAAACTGGGTCATCTACAATGAACAAGAATGATTTGTCTCAGTTCTGGAAAGTGAGATGTCTAAGATCAATATACCAGCATTTCATATTACTACTGCATTGACCCATGAAAAAAGAACAGGAGGGGAAAGGCAGTGGAAGGATGAGCTTGTCCTTTCACAAAACACCCAGTCCTACAATAACAAGTCTACTCCTACAATAATCGTGTTAGTCTCATCAAAAGAACAGAGTTCCTTGAAACAGTGTCTTCTAGACAGGACAGGACTGTTAAACTTAAGAATCACAACAGCTCTGGTTGCCTACATAAGAACTGCATGAAATCGAGCCAGTCAACATTCTACCATGGATGATGGTTGGACTTCTGAGTCCTCACCTCTAGATGAGGAGCTATTGCCTACTAATTGAGAGAGAGTACGTGTTCTTTAAGGGTGCGGTCCTTTGTACGTTGACCATGTTCCAGTGGATGGCCCCACATCATGCACATGTGAGCATAGCTAACTGGACTCCGGGTGCTTTGTTTATTAATTTATTTTAGATGATGTGATGTTTGAAGGAAACATGGGGATGGTAGATCCACAAGGAGGTGGAAGAAGAAAGTAGAGGTGAATATAAACAAAATACATTCTACACATGTATATAAAATACATGTATAAATCCTCAAATAACAAATTAAAAGTATATTTTAAGAAAACAGATTCTCATGGTCTAATCACTTCTTAAGGGTGATACCTCCCAACACCTGCACTAAAGGCCAAGCTTCCAACAAGGAGCTTTTGGAGACATGTTCAAAGACATCAGCTAGGCTATCATGTCAGGATAAAGAGATAAATTTAATTGAAGACAAAATTCAAATGTTATCAGGTTTCGGAAGATTGTAAACGTGTATCATTGCCCTGCTGGAAAATTTGGAAAAGCTGAGTTTTTAAATGGGGAATGCTGGGATTTTGCTCCAAGATCTGTTCCTCCTGTTTTGGCCTCAACTACATTGGCTGAGGTCCCCTGCTTAAGCTCACATACACCACCTCTGAATGCCAGCTACAGGCTTCTGCACCAGGCCCACATACAACTCCCAAAAGTTTTTTCTCGAAGAGTCCATCCAGCACAGCATTCTGGGTACCTGGGCTTCCTCTAGTTAGACTTGCCCACCCTACATCTATTCACTTCCACTTCCCCTTCCAACATCATAGAAGTGGCAGAAAGTACACAAACCCACATAAACTAAACAACATACTACTGAATAACAACTGGGTCAAGGGAGAAATCAATAGTAAATTTTTTAAATCCTAGGATTTAATGAAAATGAAAACAAAACACACCAGATATGGAACACAGTGAAAGGAAGTCTAAGGGATGAGTTTATATCACTAAGTGCCCATGGCAAAAAAAAAAAAAAAAAAAAACAGAAAGGTCTCAATATATACCTGAGTAATATACCCAAAGGACTTTAAAAAGCAAAAACAAATAACAATCAAAAAGAGCATATAAGAAGGGATCAGCAAAATCAGACCTAAAATTAATAAAATAGAAAAAAATTAATTATTTATAAGAAAGAATGACATGAAGAATTAGTTATTTGAAAATATTAACAAGATAGACAAACCATTAGTCAGGTTAACCAAAAGAAAAAGGAAAAAAAAAGACTCAAATTAGTAAAATATGTGATGAAAGGGGAGAAATTATTTTAAAATTTGAGAACTCAGAAACTCATTATAACATAACTTTAAAACTGCTAAACTAAAAAATCTTAAAGAAATGGATAAATTTCTAGATGTATATGCTCTGCCAAAATTAAGTCAAGATTAAAAAGATAATTTAAACATACCCACAACCAATGAAATAGAAAAACTAACTTAAAATCTCCCAATTAAAAATAATCCAGAGCCACAGAATTCTAAGACCTTCATAGAAGAACCAACAACAATATTCCTCAAATTTGTCCATAAAATAGAAAAAATGAAAACCGCAAAATTCTTTTTATGAAGTTGGTATTATCCTGATACCAAAACCAGACAAAGACACAACAACAAAGAGTATTACAGGCCAGTCTCCCTGATGAACATATATGCAACAATTCTCAGTAAAAATACTTTCAAACCAAATTTAAGAACACATCAAAAAGATCATCCATCATGATCAAATAGACTTCATCCCAGAAATGTGTGGTTGGCTCAACACATGTAAATCAATACATATAATCCACCACATAAATAGAGTCAATGACAGAAACCACAGGATCACCTCATAAGATGCAGACATGTCCTTTGACAAATAAAATATCTTTTTATGATAAAGATCTGGAGAATTTAGGAATACAGAAGTATATATCAATATAACAAAAGAAATATGCAACAAGCCCACTGCCAAGATCAGTTTTAAAAGAGAAAAACTTAAATCATTTCCACTAAAATCAGGAAAAATACAAGGGTGTTGACTCTTTCCACGTCTGTTCAAGCCTTAGCTTAAAATCTTAGCTACAACGATAAGACAGGAAGAGGAGATAAAGGAGATATAAATAAGAAGAAGTAAGAGAATCCTTATTTACAGATGATATGATTCCATATATAAAAGAGCCTAAGAACTCCACCAGAAAACTCCTCAAGCTGATAAACACATTCAACAAAGTAAGAGGATACAAAATTAACAGAGAGAGACAGAGACAGAGACACAGAGAGAGACAGAGAGAGAGCAGGCGGAGCGGGGAGTAGGTCTCCCTACATGCCAATGACAAAGACACTAAGAAAGAAATTAGGAAAGGAATTCTATTCATGCAATCTTAGAATTAATCTAATCAAGGAATTGAAAGACTTAAACACTGAAGAAAGAAATTGGAAAAGTTACCAGAAGAGGATTTGTAGTACTAATGTTGTGAAAATTATCATCCTACCTGTACTTATTATTTTGGTTGCTATGGTAAAATACCATTACCAAAATCAACTTATAGAAGAAGAAGTTTGTTGTGACCTACCATTCCAGAGAGAGCTCGTAATAGCAAGAAAAGCATGGCAGCAGGCAACCAGAGCAGGAAGCTGAGCAAACTCATCTGTAATCACAAACATGAACCAGAGAGAAGCTATAAATTATCAAAGCCCACATCCAATGGCACACTTCCTCCAAAGGGATCGGCCTCCTAAAGTTCCATAACCTCCCCAAACAGTGCCGCCAACCAGGGACCAACTGTTCAAAATGTGGGTCTGCTAAGGGCATTCCTCATTTAAATAACCACAATGCCAAAAGCAAGCTACAGATCCAGCATAATCCCTATTAAAATAGCAGAAAAAAAAATCAAGATTTATATGGAAACATGAAAGACCCAGAACAGCCAAAACAATCCTGAACAATAAAAACACTGCTAGAAGTATTACCCTCTCAGATTTCAATTTCTACTACTTTTGCTTCATATTACCCTAGTAATAAAAACAGCATGTTATTGTCATTAAAAACAAACACATTTATAGATAATAGAATTGAGAACTAGATTCAAGCCCATGCTTCTATGGCCACCTGAGTTTTGACAAATAGGACAAAAATACACATTGGAAAAACAACAGCATATTCAATAAATGATGCTGGCCAAACTGCATGGCTGCATGTAGAATAATGAAATTAGATCCTTAGCGTCTTCCAAACAGATCAAGGAGCCCAGTATAAGAACTGTGACCCTCAATATGTTAGAGCAAAGTGTGCAAAATATATTTGAAATTAATTATAGGCACAGAAAAGGACTTTTTGGCCATGACCATGATAGTGCAAGCATTAAGACCAGCAATTGACAAATAGGACCTCATGAAACTAAAAGGCTTCTTCTATACAGCAGAGGATGCCATCATTTGAGTGAAGAGACACCCTACAGAATGGAAATATCTTTACTATCTATACATCTGAGAAATAGTGCATCTAGAATATACAAAGAATTATAAAAAAAAACTGTCAAGAAAAAAACTGAATTATTTTAACAATGAGCATGGAACTAAACAGAGTCAAAAACATCAGCAGCAAATGGATAAGGAAAATATTTTTAATGTTTATTATCCTTCATCATCATGGAAATACAAGTTAGAGCTACTTTGAGATCTCATCTTATGCAAACAGAATGTCTAAAACCAAATAACAAAACAATAACAAATGCAGATGTGACTGTAGAAAGAGGGAACACTTATTCACTGTTGGTGGGAGTGGAAACTGGTACAGTGTCAGTCTGCAGGACTGGCTGAGCGTAATCCAGAAGGAGTGAGCCAGTAAGCAATGTTCCTCCATGGTTTCTGCTTAGGTGCCTGTCTCTAGGCTTCTACCTTGAGCTCCTGTCCTGACTTCTCTCAGTGAAGTGCTGTTTCCTGGAATATAAATTGAAATAAACTCGTTCCCTCCCAAGTTGCCTTTGGTCATTGTAGTGCACACTTTTAAAACTCTATTTTATTTTGGTTTCTTATGCCTTGACCTCCCTTCTCCATCCCAATCCTTCAACACTAGGTAGGAGAAAAAGAAAGCTAGTGAGAAGAGGGAGCAGAGTTCTGTTTAGCTAGCTAGTGAGAAGAGGGAGCAGAGTTCTGTTTAGCTACTTCTGGCTGGTTAGCATTATTGGGTTCTTTGGTGGTAACACCAATCTCAGTCATCAGGATATTCAGCAGTCCAATGAATCGACAAACTTCTTCCTCCTCACACCATGCCCTCGAAGCATCCCTCCCCTCAGTGTCCTTCAGAGTGTCCTATCAAAGCATTCTCTCAAAAGTGTCTTTCACTCCATGGGCTATGGTATTTATACCCTCTGAGTTCAATTATCTCAGCTGGCAAAGACCACACCACTCCCTGAGCCCATATGAGACATTTAACAGCTGTGGACAAACTAAAAGCAGCCCCATGTCCCACACTTGGGATGAAAACAAAAGCATAACGTAACTGGGCTTTAAAGAAACCAAAACTTCCACTACATGTCCCCCTTTTGTCTAAAAAGAAAATGCTTTTTCCCTAACATTAATACACTACATACAATAAGAATAAGTATGAAAATTACATTTACAAGCCAGGCATGGTGGCACATGCCTTTAATCCCAGCACTCAGGAGGCAAAAGCAGGTGGATCACTGTGAGTTCAAGGCCAAGGACAGGACAGCCAAAGCTACACAGAGAAACCCTGTCTCGAAAAAAAAAAAAAAAGAAATAAAGAAAGCTGTCTGACACTGTGCAGAAGACTCCAGGGTGACAGCTTCCATGAGTTGTCACCCACACTACGGCACACTTCTGCGTTTGAGTCACCATGCTCTTATAAGTGCCCCCAAGAAACTCACTGATCCAAAGCTATATTTGGCAGGGAGTGGCTTCTTTGATCTGCTGTCCCCACCATGTCTGAGGTAAAAAGATATTTGTTCATGTACTTCCAGGAACTGCAACCACAGGATAGAACTTCTGCCCACATGCGCTCGCTCTCTCTCTCTCTCTCTCTCTCTCTCTCTCTCTCTCTCTCTCTCTCTCTCTCCCTCTCTCTCTCTCTCTCTCTCTCTCTCTCTCTTCTCTCCCTCCTCTCTCGCTCTCTCTCTCATCTCTCGTCTTTCTCTCTCCCCTATTCCCTCTTCCCTCTTCTTCCCCTCCATCTCTCTCTCTCTGTCTCTCTCTCTCTTTCTCTCTCTCTCTCTGCCTCTCTCTGTCTGTCTGTCTCCCTCTGTCTGTCTGTCTGTCTGTCAGTCTCTCTCTCTCTCTCTCTCTCACACACACACACACACACACACACACACACACACACACACACACACACATGTGGTGACGATAACCTCTGAGCTCTGCCATTTTCTCCCTGAGAAACCATAAAGAAGATTGGCAGGTTTCCTGAATTCCTCCCGAAGGAAAGCTATTCCTAAAAACAGCAGTAAATACACAGTGCGTTTGGCACATAATAGATAAGAGGAATATCTTAGAGTGAACGTAATTTTACACACTAAAGGAATGCCTTTTAGTGCCGTGCATGTTTAACGGTAGGTATAGAAATGACATTTGGCTCAGTCTTATAATATTTAATGCATTTCTGTCAGGCTAGAAAGATACTTTAGCTTCAGCCAAAATGTTTTCCTGGAAGATTGACTCACAACAAACTCCAGTGACAGTCTCTGACTAAAGAAACCAGCACAAGAGAGGGCTCAGGAGATGGTAGGCACAAGAAGATTCTTGCTAGGGTTAGAAGGCACATCCAAACCCTTAAAAACTGTCATTCCTTGGTCCCCTAGCTTCAGCAGAGTGGACTGCGATCAGCAAAACATTACATTAAACCACTAATTTCCTTTCAGGAAAGTCACTGCTGGGCTGAGGGGAACACCAGGCTTCAGCACAGTGCCATTAGGACATCATGCACCAGCAAGGCCCTCTGGGACAGCCGTGGGTTTACAAACACCTGAGAGCTGGCGTGTGAGCTGGTGTTTAAGCAGCTCCGCCGACATATCATCAAGGGCTTCAGCCAAGTTAATGAGAACCAGAGAAGCAGACCAAAGCACTTAGTTTTAAAATACCTATTTTTTTAAAGATTTTTTTTTTTGCATTCTAAATTAAACCAGATGAATAATTGTGTCCTGGTTTCAGAATAAGTCCAGAAAGAGAAAAATCTTATCCCTTAACTTAGACAGAGAACATTGTGATTCTCGAGAAACCACGAGAAAGGAGGCAGAATCCTGGGATGCCGAAGCCCAGCTAAGCAGATGGCTATGGCCAAGCACAACGGTAAAAGTCCCTGTAAAACTTTCAGGCCACTAGCTATCCATACTCCAAAAAGAGCCAGTCCGCTTCCGGCCGTCCCATCCACCTGCACCGCAGAAGAGCTCCAAGCGGGAGCTCGAAGCATATGAAGTTCATTGATGACAAGAACTGTGCCGGTATTGTTTAAAAGGCCATTCCACAGGACAAATTTGTTTTGTGGGTGGCAGAGAACTGTGTGTTGTTTCTTTTTGTTGTTTTCCTTAATTTATGTGCACTTCCAGTAGTTGCAGATTGCTCTCAACAGCTGTCTCTAGAAAAGCCGGGAAAGATTTAATTGGTGATTGGCCGGCAACTACAGTTTCCCACGGGCCTAGTCACTGTACCCAGAACTAGTTGGCTCTGTAATGAATACTCTCATATCTTTGGAATCAAGTAAGAAGGATTCAATAAAATTTTTACTTTTTCTTTTTAAAAGAAAATCATTTTTATGTGGCAATTACTTCCAAGCTGAATCAGTCCCTGGTGGAGAAAGGAGGGTGGACTTCTGAAGAAAACGTTACGAGAACTCATACAAGCATTACAAGACAGGAGAGGTCGCTTCTGGAAGTTATGTAAGCCATAAACAGTGGCTGTGGGAAAGGATGAGCTTCAGCAGAGCTGCCTACAAATTGGCAAAGGAGCCCCCAGTACTGTCGCTCTGATGGTCACCCCAGTGAACAAATCTGTTCATCAAGCTGGTCTTAGGTGGGACCATTTCCGTAAGTTCTCAAGACCCTATCTGGATGAGTAAGACGTTTGTACCCATCTACCCAGGAAAAGTCACACAACTGTATTTAAACCATAGAACTGTCACATGGGGTAGCGATGGGATGGTGTGGAAGAGCATATGAGAAGCAGAAACACAGAGTCACGGTGGTCATGTCAAGCAGCACAGTGCACTCTACACTGGGCCCATCTACACTACAACACTGAAGGAAAACTCATGTGTCCAGAGCTTTGCCAGGCTTTCCCTCGGTGACACAGCTTCTGATTTAAACACATGAAACCCAGTGTTAGGATAAGAAAATTGAGTGCAGAAAACTGCAGAGACCCTCCATCTCAGGACTCAGGTCCGCAAAGAGAAGATTAACCAAAAATGCCCCCTCCCAAAATTTAGCATTTTTAAATACCTGGATTTATCTAATTTGCATCCAGCCACTTTGCATGATAAAGGGGGCACTGGTCTAAACTCGGGAGGGGGTTTTCTCTTACTACTGGTAGGACCTTGAAATGGCCATTTAACACGAGCTTCCCATTCCTCAACTGAAAAGTAAAACTGCTCCTTCTGAGAGGTGGATGTGCCTTCACACAGGCACGCAGCAAACAGCTCCAAGTATACAGAGTCTAGCTGCTGAGTACCTGGCCTCTGGCTCAGCTCCTCATGTTTGAACTCCTACCCTCTCCCTTGGAAGCACCAGGTCTTTGCAAATAGAAAAGCCCACAGAGTTGGTGATGTGTGCACTCGGATAACAGTGCCTGCTATGTAGCAAGTAATCTGTGCGCTTGTTATTGAAATTACTATGAGTGGGAAAAAATAGATCATTTCAACATGCTGCATAGATTGTAGGATTTCCACAGAGAAGAAAGTGCAATCTATAGTTTTGACTAAATGAGCCAAGCTAAATATTAAATACGTAGAAACACAAATAATATAGTAATGGCTCCATGGGTGGGACTTACCAGTCATTTTTTAAAAAAAGATCAGAAACACTGATTTGCTTTTTCAACACCACAGCATTTTGCTGGTCATACCGAGCATTCTAGGCACTGTACCTGGGTTAATAATGTAAAACATAATGCTGCAGGTTCCTGACCCTGAGAAGCAGACTGTGTCCTATGGGAGAAACAGCATGAAAACAAACAACACAGGTACTCCATGAAGGTGAAGAGTGAGGTGTGAGGGAAACAGAGCATCGGAAGATGCACCCAGATAATTGCCTTCTTGTTGTAAGATCCAAAACAAGGCTCTCCAGGGTCATAATCAGTGAGACACCAATGTTGGCATAACTAATTGATTAGGGCTGTGGTCTGAGTGAGAATGACCCCCATAGGTTCAGATATTTGAATGTTTGGTTCCCAGTGGGTGGACTATTTAGGAAGGATTAGGAGGTGTGGCCTTGTTGGAGGAGGTGTGTCACTAGGGGGTAGGGGTTTGAGGTTTCAAAAGCTCAAGCCAAACAGTGTTCTCTGCCTTTTGCTCATGGGCCACATGTAAACTCTCAGATGCTGCTCCATCGCCACGCCTGCCTCCTGCCGTGCTCCACAACACTCTGACACTTTAAGCAGGCTTCCAATTAAATGCTTTCTTTTATAAGTTTCCTGGGTCATGGTGTCTCTTCACACCAATAGAGCAATAAATAAGACACCCAGATATCAAACAGCCATGCAAATTCTCCATCTACCTTTGAGGGATTCCTTGATGGCTTTAACGGCTGCCCTACATAAAAGATTATTCTCAAAATACTTATACTAGGTTCTGCTTGGCCAGGAGTCTAGAAATTTCACTCTTTGGTGGGAAAGATATGAGCATGGATGGCAAGGAAAGAGAAGAGACAGAAAATAGGAAGATAGGCAGGAAATAGATGAGTTTTCATGACTAGTGGGAGGAGAAAGATGATAGTACCAACCAAACTACAGAGATCCTGGCAAAATTATGCCAGTGATGGTAATTAGACGTCTGTGAAACTAAATGCACTTCAAATGACAGATACTTTTAAACCGATGGTGGATTGCATTTATTTTTTATTTTTATTTATTCTTTGGTAATTGCATACATAAATATGACATGTTTGGATTGTAGCCATACCCAGTTTCCCTTCCCTTCAACTCTTATTGGATACCTCTTCACACACATGCACCCCCTCCCAACCTCAAGTCCAATGAGTGCTTCCCATATGTGCAAGGGTATAAAGAGCCATCCACTGGAGCAAGGGCAATCAATCTACCATAGGCTACACAGCTGAAAAAAAAAAAAAAAAACCTGGCTCTCCTATCCTCAGCTATGTGTGAGCATCATAAAACCCTAACCTCTCTGTGGTGGTTTGAATAGGAATGGCCTCCATAGACTCATGTGTTTGGATGCTTAATACACAGGGAGGGGCATTATTAGAAGGTGTGGCCTTGGAGGAAGTGTATCACTGTGGGGATGGGCTTTGAGGTCTCCTATGCTAAAGCTACACCCAGTGTGATACACACGTTTCTTCTGCTGCCAGCTGATGGAGATGTAGAACTCTCGCGCCTTCCCCAGAGCCATGTCTGCCTGCATGCTGCCATGTTTCCTGCCATGATGATAATGGGATAAACCGTTGAAATTGTAAGCCATCGCCAGTTAAATGTTTTCCTCCATAAGAGTTGTTGTGGTCAGGTTGTCTCTTCACAGCAATAAAACCCTAACTAAGAAACTCTCCATGCTGACTGGATTTTGCACCAATCTTATACTGGCAACAACGGCTGCTATGAATTCATGGCACAACAGCCCTGTTCATATCCAGAGGACAGTGTTTTTGCAGTATTCTTCCCTAACTCGCTTTAAACCAACCTCAGAACTACACAAGTACTTTCCAAACAACATGTATCAAAATATAAGGATCATAGATATATGCAGCAGTACTGTCTAGAAAATAATGTCCAAGGGGAGGCAGAGATTAAGGCTTTACCAGGCCAGGAACGTTGCTATCAGTCAGAGGAAATAAGATGCACTCAGCAGAGGTAGCAGCAGATAACTTATCAAGTTGGTAAGAAATGAGCTAGGAAAAATTGAAAGCCTAGGGAGTCTTCATCTACAGGTAGCATAGCCTCCTGGACAAAAAAGTTTAGGAAACATCTTTTGGCAGTTGACCGGCCTATGAATCCACACCACCACCAATCCTTTTGCCATGATCTCAAGCTCCAAATATAAAGTCAAAAATGGCCAAGCCAGAATAGCTGTAAGAGCATTTGCATTTGAGAGCGAAACTAAGACTAGCCAGGCCAGTATGAGCCAGATGAACAAGACAGAGAGTTAAAGGTTTCCACAGGGTCTAAGTCGTGAAGGCCATTTTTGAGGAGCTCCTCTTGATGCCTGCTCACTTCCTGCCATGGGAACTACCCAGTGAGTCTTTCCTCTGCTAGACTAAAATCAGTAGCAATATCATTTTCCTCTGTGTCTCTCAGATCAGATCATGTGGCATAAATGTGTAGCACTATGAACAGGAAAGAAATGTGCAGTAAGGAGCCCTGGCATTGAGCAATACTGTAGGAATATGGTTGCCAGGGTATGAACAGCCTGTTTTTAAAATCTCACCTTTTCTGAAAAGTTCAATGAACATTGGTGATCACTTGGCTTTAAATTTTTACATCAGCAACTCTAGAGAAATGACAATAATGCTGACTGAGTGCACTGAGCATCAAGTGAGAGTAAGCACTTGGGATAGGGCCATGCTGTGGTTGGTCACACTATTATTATTATTTGCCATTTAATGAATCACTGAGTCTTAATTTGTCTCTCTGAAAATGAGGGCATAGGATCCCATCTTACAGTTTGGCTATGAGAATAAAGTTAGATAATTGTAGATTTTTAAAAAATATGTCAAATGTAAAATGCAATCCAAATGTTTGTGTGTGCTGTTATCATTGCAAATAGTGGGCAGTGAAATCAATGATTGCTAAAATATGGAAATAAAATAACCATGGAGATGTTGGGCCAGACCCCCTTAAGACTTACCATCTTGAGATCTTACACAGGAAAGTTATTTGTAAATGTGAATGCCAGACAAATGTTCTTTGTTAGCTATGCATGGGCCCTGGAGATCAGCACTGCCATATGGTAAGATCAAGTGAATGGCAGACGCTGCCAAGCATGGCTCTGAGGCTATCCCTCACATGTGCCTGAGACACTACTCCCCCCCCCCCAAAAAAAATCTTCTGTACTGTGCTTGCTGTGCCCTGGCCCCCATCTTGGCCATATCCCTAAAGGCTCTCGCCCTACTTCCAGTGGCCTCCGTGCTGCCTAATCCCCATTGGCATGGAAATAGAGAATATGGCACATTCCATATTCTGTCTTTCTGGCTTCACCCCAACAGGGTGCTTCTGCCTGACTGCCCCAGATCTCCAGGAGAGTCAGAAAGGAATGTGCTTACCAGCCAGTGCTGGGGGAGAACAAAGCCTGCATGTCCAGCATCTAATGGAGTTTAGGCCTCCTATCATCACCATGAGACAGACACAGAACAGGACCCCAGAAAGAGCCTGTACCTTCCTAAGAACTGGGGAGATCGATAGAAAAGCACGTGTGATGTTGGTTCTCCAGCAAAGGCTGGGCGACCAGCACCCAGATCTTAGAAAACTAAGCACACATCTGGCAAATGTGTTTGAAACTGCTTTAAAATGGCTTGTTTAGACTCAAATCTTAAATGCTTGTAATGAGCCAAATCAATAACAGTAATAAACTGAAAATCATTCCTTTTCTAGGTCTCAAATGCATGTGTGCATGTACATATGCATGTGGACATGTACAGGCATGTGTGAAAGGCATAGGTAGATGTCACATGTTTTCTTCAGTCATTCTCCACATGGTTTTTGAGACAAAGTCTCTCACTGAACCGTGAGCTCACCGAGTTGGTCAGCAAGCCCAAGGGATTGCCTGTCTCTGCCTTCCAGTACTGGGGTTACAGGTGTACACTCTTTTGTTGTTGTTGTTTTGTTTTTTTTTTGTTTGTTTGTTTGTTTTTTTTTTCAAGACAGGATTTCTCTGTGTAGCCCTGGCTGTCCTAGAACTCACTCTGTACACCAGGCTGGCCTCGAACTCACAGAGATCTGCCTGCCCCTGCCTCCTGAGTGCTAAAGGTATGCACCACGACCTTCCGGCAGGTGCTCACTCTTGTACCCAGTTTCTCATGTGTGTGCTGGGGAGCTCACTTCAAGTCCTCATTCTTGTAGAGTAAATGCATTACCAACTGAGATATCTCTCCAAATTCTAGGAAAGAATGGCACTTTGAGCAAGACACTTGACCTCTATGAGGTCTCCCACTAGCAGATAGGAATGAAGGCACTGGCTGAGCATGCGCTTTGCAGAGACAATGTACACAGGAAGCTGGACTATTTGATTAGCCTAGAGGCCTCTCCAGGTCTCCTGGGAACAAGAAGCAATCTTCTCAAGGAGCCTGATTTCACTGTCCCCATCCGATATACGGTTTATGGTATATCCCCGGGTTCCATAGGGGTGTGTTTCAGAGCAGGTTCAGCTTTCCCTTCCCTTAGCCATGAGGCTGTTTTATCTGACTACTATCAACACTCCACATATCCCAAAGCCACGCACCCACCGCTGCTCACAGCACACTCTAGAGCCAACACTTCCAAGCCTCCCTCTACTTATACCTCCGGCTGTCTAACAAAGTGATGTTTCTAGAAACTGGCAACTCCATGGTGATTCCCCTCTCACCGTCTACAGCGGTGTGACCTTGGTTGGTCAAAATGTTGATTCCCTCACTTCCTAACATGGAATCCTTGAGTGTTTATAATCTTTATAGGTAGGATTACAGCACTTAACTTAAATTCCCTGCCACTCAGTCAATCAGCAGATACTTACTAGGTGCCCTTTGTATGGCAGCCATGGTGCCAGAAATGGGAGACAGCGCAGTGATAAAAGCCAGAGGAGGTGCTTATTCGTATAGAGCAAGCTCGTGTAATCCAGCACATTCATTCCCCAGATGGCAATACTCCCTTCTAGGAAGGAGGGATTTGGTTCTTGTATGGTGAAAACCTTTACTCTTTGTATGTGTATAAGTCATGGAAATGCGTATAGTATATACGTATATATACACACAAACACATGGGTACAGGATCGAACTGGTTGTCAATCATTATATTATTTTTAGCAGATTTAAATAGATCTAATTTAGTAGATTAGCATAGAATTTATTATCTTACAGTTCAGAGCATCAGAAGTCTGATATGAGTCTCACTAGACTGGAAGCAAGGAATCCTACAGGGGCTTGCTTCCTTCTGCAGGCCCTTGCAAACATTGTCTCCTTGCCTTTCCTAGCTCTTCAAAGCTGCCTACATTCCTCACCTCATGACTCTTCCTCCATCCTTGAAACCACCAATGCACAGGTAGGTCTTTGTCACACTCACCTAACAGACTCTCATGCCTCTCTCCTCCTTTACTTGTGAGACCCTGTAACATGGGATGTGTCCCACACAGGGTCATCCAATGGTAGTGCTTTAAGCAAGCTTAATTCCACATATAGCCTTCACCTCTTGCCATGTTGTACTATGACAGTGGGGCTGACGGTCATCTGGGAGATTGCAAAGCTTGTTCTTTGGGATGAAAAGAGACTCAAATGGCCCAGAAACACAGAAGAGCATGTTTTAGAGAAAGCTAAGCAGCTCTTTTTAACATGGCAGTGGCTCTAAGCTGAGACCCCACTAAAGAGATTCTAGGTTGAGTGTTTTATAGGCTCCCTATGTCCCTCCTTTTCACAGAGTGGTCCTGCTCAGATTCCTGTGCCTTCCCACCACTTGTCCTCTCCCAGTCTTCCAGGAACAAGAAGCCACCTTCTCATGGAACCTGCTTTCGTGTTCTCTGTCCACTATGTCCTAACTCTTCTGCACTATAATATACCCAAGGGTTCCATACAGGTGTGTTTCAGGGTGTTTGGGCGACCATTTCTCTGCCCATTGCAACAGTATATGTATGGTAATAAAATTTCATGGGGTGAACAGCAAAATATCACACATACTCAAACACACACACATACACAAGGCTCACTGGCTCTAGGAAGAAAAAAAAAGTAAAGAAGCATTGCCCTTGATGAGGACTATATTGGCTTTTCATTACTACAGTGAAATACCTGACAGGGGTACTTAAGTAGAAGATGAGGCTTGTTTGCGTCACAACTTTGGGGCTTCCAAGTCCAGATCTAGTTGGTCCTGTGGGTTTGGCTTGTGAAGAGGCTTTCATAGCAAATGACAAGGAATCCTCGGGAAAGTGGCCCCATCTTGAGGCAGGAGCAATGGGAGGAAGGGAGGAAGACAGTGGCTGACTAGAATCCCAAAATCCTTTTTGAGGGTACTCACTCCTTGACCTAAGCACCTACCACCATGAACCATTTCTTAAAAGTCCACACCATCATCATCATCACCACCACCACCACCACCACCCTAGTAATACCAACCTAGGGACCAAGGCTTTGATAACATGAGGCTTCAATAACATGAGGCTTCCTTCAATAACATGAGGCTTTGGCTTTGGACAAAATCTATATTGAAATCATAGCAGAAGGTAAGATGACATCAAAATGAATGGTATATACACACTGAAGTCAGTCTGCCTAGCTCATATCTCAGCCATATATTTCCTGGCCATATAGTCATGAGGAAGTTACTAAAGCCCTAGGGAGAGCTAATTTAAAAAATGTACTTCCTACATTTTATGTGAGAACAAAAATGGTTAAAATATTAACACAACTCAGAAATTGCCCGTATGAAGTAAGTGTTCACTGCAGGTCCTGTTGTCATTAGTGAGGACAAGATGACTTCAGTGATCATAGGACAAATATATGAGGTTAAGTGATGATAAGTAATAAGATAGGAGAGGCATGTTCTCTCAGTGTTGTGAGCACATGAAACAAAGGACTCGCTAGGCTGAGGTGACAGAGTTCTCAAAGGACCTGATCTCTGAACTGAGACTCAGAGGATGGGCTGGAATTTATTAGGAAGGGGACCGTATAAATAAATAGAAGAGAAAGCAAGAAGGTGTCCTTAGAAGATACATGGTGCAGGAAAATGTGGGTGCCAGCCCAGGGTGGAGAACTCTATGGGATCAAATCACAAGGGCTGGGCTATGCCACGATTCCACCTTCAGAACAACAAAAAGAAGCTACCAAGGGGAAGCAGGCCCTCCAGATGAGACCTGATAGGCTGTGGTCAAATGGTGGGGTGGGAGGAGGACCCCACAGGTCTAGAGGTCTAGGGAAGGGGAATAAGGATGAAGAGGAAGGGAGGGTGAGAACAGGAAGATAAGAGCAAGGGGATTACAATAGAGATGTAATATAAATAAATTGTAATAAAAATATGTATAAAAAAAGAAGCTACCTATGGAGTTGAATCTGGGATATGATGTGCAACTGCCAGGGTATTTGCAGAAAAGCAATAGAAGATGCAAAGAGACTATTGAACCGGCAATGGAAAAGGTGGCCAGATAGAGACAAGAGAGACCCAAGTGATACTTCAAAGGCCAACCTATAGGATTTATTGAGTGCAGCAGAAAGGATGGCATTGTAGAAACATGACTATGTTTCTAGTGCCTCGGTCCCTCAATGCCTAAAACCATCTCTCTCTACACTGAAGCATTTGTTCCCTGACCAGTGAGACGGTTGAGA
This sequence comes from Acomys russatus, assembly GCF_903995435.1. Lineage (NCBI taxonomy): Eukaryota > Metazoa > Chordata > Mammalia > Rodentia > Muridae > Acomys > Acomys russatus. Next base: position 35,050,771 of record NC_067138.1, read on the forward strand.
AACATCTGATTGGTCCTGGCCAGATGTGTGGTGACTTCTGCTGCTCTCTGAACACCATTCTGTACCCAGGAATAAAATAAACTTTAAATTGAATGCAGCTTTCTCAAAAAGTGGTGCTGGCAGCAGTTCCTCTTCTTGGGCCTCTGTTTACTGTAGAGTGTTTTAAGCATGACGTTTTAATTTCAATTTTTTTTAAATATGTATTTTGTAAGAAATAAACAGAGATGACTTAACTGGAAATTAAACTGGGGTCTCCTGGCTCTTGGCCCACATTTCTACCCAGGGACCGACTGCCTGCTTTAACACCGATCCATCTACTCAGACTGCAGCATGACCAATGTGAGCTGTGTTTGTGCTCAACTTAAAAATGTGCACACATCTTAGCCAGAGCAATCAAGGGCCAGAGCATTGATCTGTTAGACCTTCTGCCCTAAAGACACAAAATCTCATCCCTGCTCTAATAAAACTGAATGAGGGCTGCACATAGTTTCCCAAAAGTTCACTGCATTTGTCTAAACAATATTCAAGGGCCCCATGTCTTCCTTCGGCCTGGCAGGGCCACGGTTTACAACCAGTGGGTCTGGGTTCCTTAGGCCAATGGCCCTGGTAGTGGTTGGGCAAAGAATGAGAATAGTGACAACCACCAGAAACTATACTTTGAAGAGAAATAAATCATGATTATGATAAAGGAGGGGAGAAGAAGGAGAGTCCCTGTTATTGAGATATGTATGTCTCCATCTGGTCCATCGTGTGTGTGTGTGTGTGTGTGTGTGTGTGTGTGTGTGTGTGTGTGTATGATCAGAAAAGTTGGTTTTTTCTCCACCTCATGGGTTCCTGTGTGATCAATTCAATTCTGCGAGTTCAGTTCAGTGGTTCAGTTCAACTCAGTTCAATGCTGAGAAGATAAATCAATTTACTAAGTATGGTCCAGAAGCCTAACGCTGCTGCATAGTGGGAGGCCAAAGATACCTGCGGTGCTACAACTTACCCTAGGGGAGCTTACCAGTGAGGGCAGACACCAGTTTCCAACAGGTGCACAACAAAATGTCACAACTGACAGAGCATAAATATGCCCAAAAGATAAAGGCAACAAATCCCCGGGGGCCATGGAAGATTTCCTTAAGAAAAAAGGTAGGGGAGGGGGGAGGAGTCTCAGACAGCCATAGAATCATCACTGGGCTGGAGGGTTACACAGATCAGCCGTCATTCTGTGAGCTTCTCAGCCTGCAAGCTACCTTAACTCTTTGGAATATCTCCCAGCTTTTAAAGCTTAGTTAGGTTCTCATTGCAGAAGATTCCAGGGACTTTCGCCCTCCTGAGGTTGAGAAGTGTGTGTATGTTTTAGGATTCAGCAGCCAGATACTTGAATCAACAACCAGGAGCTGACAACACAAAGGAAAACAGACCATATCGCTGCTAGCATTTTAAGCAGCCATCAAAAGTCTAGTATCAGACATAGTGGTATCAGAGAAGCCAGAAGCAGCCTGGAACCCTGGGTGAGGGCTGGACAAGGCAGGCTGCAGTGGAGAGCCACAGCAATATGACCATAATCCACCTGTTCTGAAAAGTGATTTGTGTTCTGCTAACTCTTCTGCCTCCGTGACAGCCCTATAACTAGCCAACATCAGTTTATAAGTTTATTTTTCTACCACAACCAGCAGGAGCTATGACATCTGATGTAGGAATGACATAAACAAAATCTCCCAGGAGAAGAGCACGGTTTGGTCATATAGATGCGCAATGTGGCAGGAATGTGGTTCTGTATTTTAAGAGGATATGCAGTGAAGGAAGAGAGACGATCTAATAGGGACATATAGCCAGTCACAGAGTAGTTAAGACACTAAGCTAGGAGACTTGGAACTCTTCCTAAGGATAGTGACTACCATGGACAGTATTGGACACAGAAGTGAAACTGGACATGTTCGTACTCTAAGTTGATTGAACCCAGTGGAAAGAAGACAGACAAGACATTCTAGAGAAAGGTGATAAAGCTAATCACGGGTAGTAGTTATCAGTTGAAAGAGATAGTGATCGTGCCGAGTAATAGGTAACAAAACAGTTGTATTTATGAGGAAGCTGAGTTCCCTCGGCCATCCTGACATGTTAGTGACAAAGCAGTTGTACTTGTCCATTTTATGTTCCTATAATAAAATACTGGAGGGTATAAAGTTACAAAGACAAGAAGTGTACCTCACCGTTTGGGAGGTTCAAAGTCAGAGTGAGACATTAGCTCTTCTCTGACGAGGGGCGCCTTGGTTGTACCACATTAGGATGGCGTTGTGGTGGGAGTTAGCACAAATGGAGACACGCAAAGCCGGGGACCAGGTGGACAGTCTTGTGCATTTGTAAAGAAAGAGAGAGAGAGAGAGAGAGAGAGAGAGAGAGAGAGAGAGAGAGAGAGAGAGAGAAAGAAAGAAAGAAAGAAAGAAAGAAAGAAAGAAAGAAAGAAACTACTCAAGAGAAGTAAAGATGGTTCGAAGAGAACCATAGTAACTTTATCCAAGAGCAGAATATCCCCAATGACCTACTGACCTCCCTCTAGGCGCCAAATCCACCACCACATTGAAGAGCAAGTTTGTAACAGATGACACCCACTCAAGGCACTCAAACTACATCCAAGCCATAGCAACAGAGGTAGCTGTGTTCTCAGCTCAGTTTCTACCTCTGTAAGTCTAAGTAAACTGCAAGGAAGGAGACTGTTAGTGCTTATGCTTATAAAAGGAGCAGGCAGAGCAGCCTAAAGGCAACAGGAAAGGAGAGATTTCCTGCTAAGGACGGAGCAAAGAGGAGAGATGCTTGATTGTGGGGGGTTAACGTGAAGTCAAAAGAGCTGGTCGTGAAAAGCCGATGTAAGGTAAAGATGAGTTTGCTGGATGGAGTTTGAGTTGTCTGTGACTGAAAGCTGGACAGCTGAGTAACAGGTATGCTGCCCACGTGCACTGAAGTCTGAAAATATGAAGCCCTATGAAACTCAATCTCTTTTATAAAGTGATCGCTTTTACCCTTTAGCCAGATGTTTTCCTATCACTAAGACAAGAATCCACGAGCAGATTTGATTTCGTGAACCTACATGATAAAATGCTTCTTCGCCATCAGAATGGCTAAGATCAAAAATTCAAGTGACACCACATGCTGGCGAGGATGTGGGGAGAGAGGAACACTCCTTCATTGCTGGTGGGAATGCAAACTAGTACAGCCACTTTGGAAATCTATCTGGTGCTATCTCAGAAAACTGGGAACAGGGCTTCCGCAAGACCCAGCTATTCCACTCTTTGGAATATACCCAGAAAATGCTCCAGCACACAACAAGAAAATTTGCTCAACCATGTTCATAATAGCCAGAACATGGAAACAGCCTAAGTGTCCCTCAGTAGAAGAATGGATAAAGAAACTGTGGTACATATACACTATGGGATACTACTCAGCTATTAAAAACAAGGAATTCCCGAAATTTGTGGACAAATGGATTGAGCTAGAAATGATCATAATGAGTGAGTTAACCCAGAAGCAGAAAGACTCAAATGGTATATACTCACTTATATCTGCATACTAGCCCAAGGGGCATGTCCCATGAAAGCCTTCACTTACCAGGAAACTGGGACAGAGGGGAGGACATCTTATTGGGACTCTAGATGAGAGAAGCATGGGAGAATAGCAAAGTAGAAGGATCCAGAGGGTCCTAGAAACCTACAAGTAGAAAAATATGATAGGCAGATTGGGGCCCAGGGGTCCCGCTCAAACTAAGGCACCAGCCAAGGACAATACAGGCGGTAAACTTTAAACCCCTACCCAGATCTAGCCAATGGTCAGAACACTCTCCACAATTGAGTGGAGAGTGGGATATGACTTTCTCACGTACTCTGGTGCCTCACATTTGACCATGTCCCCTGGAGGAGGAGACCTGGTGGCACTCAGAGGAAGGACAGCAGGTTACCAAGAAGAGACTTGATACCCTCTGAGCATATACAGGGAGAGGTAATCCCCCTCAGGAACAGTCATAGGGGAGGGGAATAATGGGAAAATGGGAGGGAGGGAAGAATGGGAGGATACAAGGGATGGGATAACCACTGAGATGTAACAAGAATAAATTAATTTTTAAAATAAAATAAAATAAAATAAAATGCTTCTTCTGACAGACATCTCTTGTGCAACTCTCTACTTCTCCAGCAAACCAAATATCTGAAAGACTGTAACACAACACAGGACGAGCTGTTTAAGTGTGTGCACAGCTATGAGTGAACAAGGAAGGTGGCCATCACTAGAAGCATGGGGAAATTATATTTTTGCAGAATCTACGCACGCAGGGGTAAACACATGTGATGTGGCCCAGGGAGAATTTTTCTCTGCAGTGCATGAGCTTTCTCAGCTTTAAGAAAAATAATTTGTGTTGCAATGATTATAGTTTTGTTTGAAATTTTTAACACACCATGAGACTTGGTTAGAAATGGTTTCCTTGAAGACTCTGGGAGGAAAATAGGGCTGATATTATTTTTCACAGCAGATGGGCTTTTCTACACTCTGGCCAGTGTCACCCAGGGAACTAAGCTGACATCCCTTGGCTTCTTTTACTTGCAGATTTGAATGCCTCCCCCCAAGTAGGGCTTCAGAATTCCTGAAAAAAGATTTGGGTCCCAGCGTCATTACTCCAAACTAGCATTTCTTCATGAAGGGCCAGCTCCCCTGCTAGTCTGCAGTGAGATCTGAAGAGCACCCTTCTTGGCTACAATGTGCCCCAGATGTCCCATGATTGTCACAATTACACAATGCACAGAATAGTATACGTTAAGATAAATATCCAATATACTATCATCTACTTTTTCTGTTTTGGTAAGCTTCTGATGGGCAGTAGACACAATGGACCGCCTGCATCACCCTACCTACCTACCCTGAGTTAAGCATTAGGGCACAGGAGAAAAATCAAGTTGATGTTGACAGAGCAGGATGAGTCCTTGCTTCTGTGTTGCTCTACTTTTTAGTTTAGTCATCGGCATCACTGTGTGTGAACCAGCATGCTTGTGGGTGTCCAGGGGCAGCTCTCTGGACTCCATTCGCTTCCTTCCACAATGGGCTCTGGGGCCAGAGCTCAGGCTTGCACAGTAGGGGCTTTTTTTTTAACCAGCTGATCATCTCACCGGTACATCTCTCTTGCTCCTTTTGCTTGGTGAGCATGCCCTTGGGGTGTGTTCTCATTTGGCCTCAGAGCCCATTTGGAAAGTCTCCTGGATTTAAGGAAGAACAGTTTCTTTCATATTTAAAAAAAAAAAAAAAAAAAAAAAAAGACATCTTAAAGTAACTGTGAACTCCATCCCAAGCAGGGCTGAATTCTAATAACTAAAGGCTTTTACTGCCATCTTCCCCAACAAAAACAAACTTACTTTTAAAACCTGCTTTCCTGGAGCTTTGTTCCTTCCAGTTTTGTTCAAGCTGTAGAAACTTCAGAGACACAGAACAACCCACCCTGGCCAGTGCAATTTTTGAGTTTGTTGATTTGTTTTTTATTTCCTGTTTCTTTCTTTCTCTCTTATTTTCTTTCTTCCTTCCTTCTTTTCTTTCTTTTTTTTTTTAACTGTGTTATTTTTATTATATTTATTGTATTTTTAAATTATTAATTTTACATCCCAATTGTAGCCCCCTCCCTCATCTTCTCTCAGTCCCACCTTCCCTGGTCTCCTCCTTCTCCCCCCTCCCCCACCAACCTTTCCCTAGTCCTCAGGAAGGGGGAGTCCTCCTCCCCTACCATCTGACCCCAGCCTATCAGTTCTCATCAGGACTGCCTGCATCCTCTTCCTCTATAGGCTGGCATGACCACCCACCAGGGAGAAATGATCAATGAGTGAACAACAGGGTCCATGTCAGAGGCAGCCCCTGTTCCCCTTATTATGGGACCCACATAATGACTGTGCTGCCTCTGGGCCACATCTGCGCAGGGTGTCTAGGTCCTCTCCATACATGGTCCTTGGTTGGTGCATTAGTCTCTGTAGGTCCCCCTGGGCCCAGATTTGTTAGCTCCGTTGTTCTCCTTGTGGAGCTTCTGTCCCCATTAGGTACTTCTATTCCCCCCCAACTCTTCCCTAAGTCACCCTGTGCTCTGCCCCAAAGTTTGCCTCCGAGTCTCAGCATCTATTTCAATCCCCTGCTAGGTGGAATCTTTCACAGGACCTCTGTGGTAGGCTCCCATCCTGTTCCTTCTTTTCAACAGTTTCCAGTGTCTATTCTATTTGCCCTTCTGAATAAACATTAAGTGTCCTCCCTAGGGTCCTCCTTATTGTTTAGCTTCTTTAGGTCTGTGGGTATCTCCTGTTTCTAACAGACTTTCCCCAAACCCAGGACTCTGTAAAGTGGCCTAGACAGCCAAACAGAAGCACTTCAGACAGCTCTGCTCCACGAGGAGCAAGCTGGCAATGGCTGCAGGTGAGCAAGGTGAACTCCTTTGCTGCCCTGCCAGCCCTCTGAGCCGGTGATGTTCAGCAAGAAAGACTGCAACCACCCCATCTTTGCTATGGTATATTACTCAGATCAAGAAGCTGCCTTAAAATGAACTTTGAGACGTGGGAAGATGGCTTAGTCAGTGAGTGCTTGTGCAAGCACAGTGGCCTGAGTTCAGAGTCCCAGCACCCACAGAGAAAAACTGGTGCCATAGTATGTGCCTCTAATCCCAGCCTGGGTAGACGGAGGTCTAGAGGCCTGCTAGCCAGCCAGCCACCTGAAATTGGCAAGCTCCAGATTCAGAGAGAAACTCTGAGAAGATGATGATGATGATGATGATGATGATGATGATGATGATGATGATAAGGAGGAAGAGGAGGAAGAGGAGGAGAAGAAGGTGATGGTGGTAATGATAAGGTAGAGGACAATTGAAGACACATGACATCCATCCTTGGCCTCCACAGGCACGCAGTCAGATGTGCACTTATACCTGCACACACATGTGTGCACACACATGAACACACACACAAAATAAAGTTTAAAGGACTTAGAAAACATTCCTGTTCATGTCCTGCCCTTTCTCTTTAGAAAGATGGCCCTTACTGGCTGACAGGAACATATGGCCCTTCCTCTACCTCCCCACTCACTCCAATATGGAAGGTGAGCCATTTTCCAACCGCCTGCAGCCCCCCAAGTTGAATTCCATGACAAAGAAATCTTACTGCTGCCACTGCCATTGATTTTATCTCAAACCAGAAAATGAACTCAATTTCAGAAACCTGTTTTCTAAACTCCAGCAACTGAGACAGGAAGGGGTGTGGGGAGAGGACTTCGGTGTGTTTGTCCACCCGCTGGCAGCGCCTCTTCCTCACCACGACCTTTCCATGGAAATTCTGGCTGCATTGGCCTTGGCGAGGCTTGGGACTATTTTTGGATGCCTAACAACCCCAAGGGAGTGACTTTTACTTTTATTCATGTACAGGGTCCCTACCTTTATTTATTAAAGAAACAAAAACATGTCTCCTGCTTAACTTCAACCAGCTTTCATGTCAAGTAAAACAAAACTTGTTGGCTGCTCCAATCGGCCATGGGCCAGGGTGGAAAGGGAGCCCCTTCCATTGCAGGTCTGAAGTTTGTGTGACCTGGGTATTAATCACCCTTCATGAAAAGGAAGGAGCCATGGACTTTGGAGGTTCTTGTCCCAAAGGCACAACTCTGGGAGAGTTTTTGAACCTGAGAGAAAAAAACAAAAAATGAAAAACAAAACAAAACACTAATCTAGGAAAACTTCCAGCAAATTTCAAATGTGACTTTTAAAACATTTCAGGTAAGAAAGAAGAAAAAAGAGACTCAGCATTGTTGCTTTCCATCCCAAAACTGTGATGCTAGCATTGCCCCCAAACCAGTGGAGAGGATCACAGGGCAAGACTCACCCCCAGCTCTGGCTTCACCCCCCAGAGGGTAAATGTTCATTTTAACAAGTTGTAAAGGGCAGGCAGCCAACTGCTCAGCCTCCACGAGACAAATTGATTCAAGGTTTTCTCCTTGGGCCCACAGCCAGGATGCCTACAACCACAGCAGCGAGAGGGGTGCTATTGTTCTATGTCACTAGAGAGTCGAACTCCCCTAGCTGGGCCTGGTGACCCACTAGATGCCTACAAATGGGGGCGGGGCAGGAACCAGAATGGAAGCTAAATGCCAGGACTAAACAAAACCCAGAGATAATCCACAAAGAACTCGCCTGAGGACACCCACAGGCCAAATGTCAAGGCTGGTTCATTTTCCAATGCTATAACTAAACATCACAGACTAGATAATTTATTTAGAATACAGAAGTTTATTTAACTTACAGTTCTGGAGACTAGTAAGTTCAAAGGCATAATGTTAGCTCCTGGCAAGGACCGTCTTGACATCAGAGGGCATCATGTGTCAGGACAGAGCAAGCCTTTTAGTTGGAGTTTCTCCTCCTTGTCTTACTAAGTCATTGATTCCATCTCAGAGGGGCGGGGTGCTCAACCTCATACAATCCTGATCCCCTCCTGTTGTTGTCTGAATGAAAAATGACCTTCCTTAGCTCAGGAGTTTGAACACATAGTCCCCAGTTAGTGGCATTGTTTGGGAAAGTCACAGACACTTTAGAATGTAGAGCCTTGATGCAGAAAGCACACCATTGGGAGTGGACTTTAAGGTTTTATAGCTCTGCCCTACTTCCTGTCCTCTCTATTTCCTGTGTGCGGTTCAGATGTGACCTCTCCGTTTCCTTTTCCTGCTGCCATGCCTCCCCTACAACAGTGGACTGTCCTTCCAGAACCATAAGCCAAAGTAAGCATTTTCTCCCATACATTGTTTTTGGTCATACATTTTATCAAAGCAACAGAAAAGTAACTAATATATTTCCCAAAGCCCACCCCCCACTTCAAGTAAGAATTTAGGTATTAAGTTCCCAACATGGAAACTCCAGAAGCTGTTACTTAAGCTATAGCACACACTAATACCTCAGTTCTGTATACTCTTTTCTCCAACACCTATTATAGTTCTAGATAGGATTTTTACTATACCACGGCATGTTGTAGAATGGCTACAAACACCTCATCCGCATGAGGCAAGTCACTTTTACTTCCTTTGTTTTCTTCTCTTAAATACATGTGTGGCAGACACTGTTAACTGCTTAACAGGATCTGTTCTTCATGGTCACGCAGTTTGTGTTCCTTTTCCCCAGGCATAGCCATAAGTCTGCCATTCCTAGCTAAGAGAATATGAGCAAAAGTGGTGTGCACCATTTTCAGACCAGGAAGTAGCTGAGTCACCCTTTTTCTATTCCCATCAGCTGCCTGTGTGTCATAAAGGACTTCTAGATGTCTACAATATTGAAGATGGCAACACCAAAAGATGCATTCCAAGATCATCCTGTTAAAGAAAGCTACCCTCTAGCCCAAAGTCCCATTCATGGATGATTTTAGGAATAATAAAAATGCATTGGCTAAATTAAGCCCCTTGTGTTTTAGGAAGACTATTTGTTACTGTATACTAACCTGACTAAAACAAGCTAATAAGAAAATTTGCTCTGCCTAACTCAAGAGATGGTGAGGAGAGGTAATTCATGCTCAATGCTTTGAAATGTATCACATTATTTACTTTAGAGCAGAAATACCTTATGGAGCAAGGTGACCCTTGGAAAACTAAAATAAGGCAGGCCCAAATGCCACATGTTCTCACTTATATGTGGAAGCTAAAAAGTCTTATTTTACTGATGTGGAAATTGTTTATAGTAATTGTCTACAGAGGATAAAAGGAGTAGAGAGAGGAGGCATAGTGGGAGGTAAAACAATGGCTACTGTCTTAGCTGCTTTTCCTATTGATGTCATTAAAATATTCTGACAGAAGCAACTTAAGGGAGAAAAGTTCTGTTTTTGAGTCCTATTTGTAGTCCATTGTGAAAGATAAATTATAGCAGGTATTGAATTTGCAGTCAAAAAGCAAAAAATCAATGAATCCTTATGTTCAGTTCACTTTATCCTTTTATTACAGTCTAGTATCCCAGCCTAGGGAATGATGGCACCCACAGTGGATGAGTCTTAACACTTCAGTGAACCTAATGAAGATCAGCTTCCACAAGCTTTCTCAGAGGCCCATCTCTCAGGTGATTCTAGATCTCATCAAGTTAACAATTCAAATGAGCCATCACAAGTATGAAATACAGTTATATTGTATAAATAAATAGTAATCATCTGTAGCACACAACAACAACTATAGTTGGCAAGTCATGAGGTGGAGTTCAAACTTTCCCCACATTAAAGAATGCTAAGTAGCTAAGAATGGTAAATGCCAATTATCCTAATTTAATTACTACATACCATAACACATAATAAACATGTACAATTATTGTGTCAACTAAAAGTTGATTTTCAAATGTGTATAGGAGAAACACCCATAAATTAATAGTACAGAATCCAAGCATTGTGTTCTTTGTATGCTTTGTAATAATAATTTCACTTAATTCATGTAACAACATTTAAAAAGATATATTTTTTATCATCCCAATTCACCATATGACAAAACTACCAAGATGTATAATTCATTCAAAATTACCCCACTAGGAAGAGGTCTAACACCCAAACCAATATGCTGAACCAGCAAGCAAGCTAGAAAGGGCAACCTCAGATAAATGAAAAACAGGGACTTTTAATTAATTTAGTGAAGTATTTGAGTACACACCACTCTGCTTAAATCATTTATTTTGAAAGTCTCGTTAGCCTGCCTCATGGCTCAGTTTGTCCATTTATTTCACACAAATGCTTACAGCTTCATCTCTCATGGCTGAATTTCTGTTGAAGGACCGCTTCTCATCCACCAAACTCAACCACCACCTCAGTTCCTGCCATCAGCTCAGAGGTGGATTTGATGTCCAATAAGTGCTTTCTTGAGTCTCACTCTCATACATTTTACTATTCCCCCTCAGAACCTCTTTTGTCATCTTAAATTCACTTAATGTAAGCTAAGAGACAAAGAAACGCTGTTTAATGAATGGGGGCGGGGGGACAAGGACACCTCCCAGGTATTAACTCATTTGAGAAATCGTAAGGCAATATTACTTCATGCTTCCACCATATGACAAAATCCCAACCTACGATTACTGAAGCCTACTAACGAGACCACCAGAGTAAAAAGGCCATTATAAAAATTTAAGAGCTATTGAGTGTTATGAGTTTTCATAGTGGGCCGGCTCAGAGTTATTTAGCACATGTTTCCATCCTTTCAATGCATAAGGAAAACTCAGCGCCCAGCATCTCTCAAAACCACATTTCCACCTGCGAGAAGCAGTAGATTTAAAAGCATATGGAATAAGCTCATAAGTTTGGATCCTGCTCATCTGTAATTCATGATATTTCAGTTTCCCTTACTTGTGCCTGGCCAGAGACGAGGCTGATAGGGTGGAGGTGCCCATCACACCAAGCTAGAGATAACTAAGGCCTGTCAGGCTGGGAGGAGGATGGGCATCATTGCTCAGAGATTATTATATGCCCATGTTATACTGCTCATTTATGAATTGTGTTTGCAAACGTACTGATTGTGTGCTAAGATTGGGTTTACCCATGGTATTTGTAAGGGCTTGAAAAATACATGTAAACCCTTAAATAAAAAGTTGCAGGGTAGTAGGGAGTGTTTAACTACTTGACATGTAAGGCAAATTGGCATTTTCTTGTACTTTTCAGAAACATTCTCAAAAGTTGTTGATGTACTCATCTCTTCTCTGAAGGATCTACAAAATGTAAGCCTTAGACTCGGCCTAGAATCTAGCTGAGAAGGTCCCATTCTCTATAACAGCAAATGTTTAATCTGAAATAATCTAAGCCATAAGTAGGAAGTACAGCGGTTGGTAGGGGCTGAAAGTAAGGAGAACTGGCAATCGCCAAAAGGTCCGCAGTTCACCTACACAAGATTAATGAGCCTTCTCTATCTACCACACAGCACTGTTCTTACACCAAGAACACTTTTGTGTAGCCACACATCACTTAGCCACAAGAATACCATCTGAGAAACGCATTATTGGGAGGTTTCATCATTGTGTGAACATCCCAGAGTGGAGTTCCCAACCCCAGATGGTATATCCTCCTGCATGCTTAGACTACATATGACCATATATGCAGTGCCACATGCACTGAGAAAGTGCCATGTCAGGTGTGACTATCATTAAAATTTGCCAGTAGGATAAACCTTATACTGAGTGCTGCTACCAGAAAAATAATAAGGATAAACATAGTGTAAGTGGTAGGAGGAAACATTTAGAAATTATTGATATGTTTGTGGCTTTGGTGGCGGTGATGACCTTTTCCCCCAGACTTGTCAACCAGGGACATTAAACAGGTGCAACTCTTTGTGTATCAGTCCTATCTCAGTACAGGGTTTCTCTGTGTAGCCTTGGCTGTCCTGGAGCCTGGTCCTATGTAGACCAGGCTGGCCTGGAATTCATAGAGATCCACCTGCCTCTGTCTCCCTGAGTGCTGAGATAAAAGGTGTGCGCCACTACGCCTGGCCGAGGGTTTTGTTTTGTTTTGTTTTGTTTTGTTTTGTTTTGTTTTGTTTTGTTTTGTTTTTCTATACAGGATCTTACTGTGTAGCCCCCTGGCTAGCCTGGAAAACTCTGTGTAGATCTGTCTGGCCTGGAACTCAAAGACATTCTCATGGCTGTGCCTCTAGAGTGCTGGGATTAAATATATGTCCTGCCTCTTAGTGCTCAGCTTTAAAACTGCTCCACAATTTTTTAAAGTCCATAATAGAAACAAGAGAACTGTGGAAAATCCAAGCCTTTTGTGTTGTATTACCCAACCTTTTTAAGAAAACAAGATTTTTTTTTTTTATTGAAAGCTAAAAACTGAAAGAAGCAAGGCTTCAAGTCACTTGCCATGATTCTGACATTCAGATCTGTGAATCACCTGACACCTCTTGAGGAAAGGTGAGAGACATAAGATTGGGTAGGAAATAGAGAGACAATTATTTATCGCAATGCCACCTGACTAGAGAAACTGCTCAATGTACTAGACCATTCTAACATCATGGACAGGATAGAAAAAGGTAAGGCCGGGAGCTTTATGCAGGTTCAAAGTACTTGCAGAAAACAAGAAATCAAGGTTGACACTATAGGTGAGCTGAACCCAGGTGGAAGGAGCTGCAGATGCAAGGCAGGAACCAAGAGCTAAAGGTCCTTCCCGTGCCAAACAGTTCCCGTGCCAGCAAATGGTAAGTCCATAAAAACAGAGTCGTCCAGCCTACAGACTGAAAAAAAATCTTCACCAAACCTACATCTGACAAAGGTCTAATATCCAAAATATATAAAGAACTCAAGAAATTAAACACTACCAAACCGAATAACCCAATTGAGAAATGGGGCTTGGAACTAAACAGAGAATTCTCAACAGAGGAGTATCAAATGGCTGAGAAACACTTAAAGAAATGCTCAACCTCCTTAGTCATCAGGGAAATGCAAATCAAAACAACTCTGAGATTCCATCTTACACCCATCAGAATGGCTAAGATCAAAAACTCAAGTGACACCACATGCTGGCGAGGATGTGGGGAGAGAGGAACACTCCTTCATTGCTGGTGGGAATGCAAACTTGTACAGCCACTTTGGAAATCTATCTGGTGCTATCTCAGAAAAATGGGAATAGGGCTTCCTCAAGACCCAGCTATTCCACTTCTTGGAATATACCCAGAAGATGCTCTAGCACACAACAAGAAAATTTGCTCAACCATGTTCATAGCAGCCTTATTCATAATAGCCAGAACATGGAAACAGCCTAAGTATCCCTCAGTAGAAGAGTGGATAAAGAAACTGTGGTACATATACACTATGGAATACTACTCAGCTATTAAAAACAAGGAATTCCCGAAATTTGTGGATAAATGGATTGAGCTAGAAATGATCATAATGAGTGAGTTAACCCAGAAGCAGAAAGAATCAAATGGTATATACTCACTTATATCTGCATACTAGCCCAAGGGGCATGTCCCATGAAAGCCTTCACTTACCAGGAAACTGGGACAGAGGGGAGGGCATCCTATTGGGACTCTAAATGAGAGACGCATGGGAGAATAGCAAAATAAAAGGATACAGAGGGTCCTAGAAATCTACAAGTTGAACAATATGATAGGCAGATTTGGGCCCAGGGGTCCCGCTCAAACTAAGGCACCAGCCAAGGACAATACAGGAGGTAAACTTTAAACCCCTTCCCAGATCTAGCCAATGGTCAGAATATTCTCCACAGTTGAGTGGAGAGTGTGATATGACTTTCCCACGTACTCTGGTGCCTCACATTTGACCATGTCCCCTGGAGGGGGAGACCTGGTGGCACTCAGAGGAAGGACAGCTGGTAGCCAAGAAGAGACTTGATACCCTATGAGAATATACAGGGGAAGGTAATCCCCCTCAGGAACAGTCATAGGGGAGGGGAATAACGGGAAAATGGGGGGGGGAGAGGAATGGGAGGATACAAGGGATGGGATAAACATTGAGATGTAACAAGAATAAATTAAAAAAAAAAAAAAAAAAAAAAAAACCAGAGTCGTCTTGATGGGAAGGAAAGAAAAGGTTACTGACTGCACAAAGAGTCACATGTCTCCATGAGACATCATAGCCCAGAGGACGCATGGTGCAAAGAAGCAGATCATCATGTTAAATTCAGTTCACCATCAGATCTCAGTGCTAAGGCCCGGCAGCTCAGAGATAAGGGCAAAATGGTACAAAATATAAGAGGCAGGGGAGGGGATAAGACAGAAAACAAGGTAACAAAATCTCCCACTTAAATCCACATCCTCAAAGTATAAAATGCCAGACTTCTAATACCAAGAACTTGAGACAAGTTTGAATATAAATTCCCTCTAGATGAAGTAAACTACATGGAAGGACTTCTAATAATAATTATCACAGTAGGATGCTCATATAAATGAAAGGTCAGAGCCGTTATAAACCAAAAGGGGCCTGAGGAGATAGGATCTCAGTTTCTACCCATAGACCCACCATAAGAAGTGGAGGCAGCAGCACAAGGATCTCTCATCTCAGTGCACATTTATAGCGTTATGGGAGGCAGAGGCAGGAGAGGTTCTGGAAGCTCACAGGCTTACATAGCAATAGAGAAAGCAACAGACAAAAGTTGACCTCTGACCTCCACATGTACACTACAACACATGTTCACCTGCGCCCACACAAGAGCTAAGGCCATGAATTCAATCCCTAACACCATTAACCCAGAGCTGCTTCATAAATTGTGAGTGAATTTTTATCAAACTATTTATACTTGAAATTTTAAGGTCTCAAAAGATAAAGACTCTAGATTAGAAACAAAAGGATTATTGCTGAAATGAAAAGTAAAATACATCAAGCAGGATGGCAGAATCAGAGGTCAGGCCAGATTAAAAAAAGGAGTTCACACACAGGGTGGTCTGTGTGGACATATATATAGACACACGCGTGTTTGTTTATGAACATACTAGTACATACCTGTTGTATTGTATATGCTTGTATGTATGACATATACTTATTGTTTTCAGGCCTTTAAAGCAGACATACTACCACATAAAAATGAGCACATCTAACTAATGACTTCTAAATACTGTGCTCCACTATATGATAAGAAACTCTTCAAAAACTTGTAAGACTGGATTAGGGGACGTTTAAGATAAGCCTGTAGCAACTGGTCGTGCTAGAAGACAAGGAAATAAGCAAAGAACAATGGAGACACATGGAGAGAGCACCAAAGCAGCCTGGGTGGAGTCCTACAGCCCAAATTAGGGACAATTCTCAGAGTCAAAATAATCTTAAATATCCTGTTTTGATCCATTAAATCAGAAACTATCACTACATAGAAACATAAATTCATAAAGAATGAGTGTTCCCCCAAGGAACAGTGCATTTGTGTAGTTTTGAAGTATTTCCCCGACACAAACATTAATTAGAAAAAATAAAGAATAACTTTACACTGGACAGAGTTGACAAAGAAAACACTGTTAATCATGGGATGATTCGAAATCACATGTCAATTGATGTGATAGTCCTGAAGATTATAGACAATTGATAGTTAGATGATGATAATAGATAGATAGATAGATAGATAGATAGATAGATAGATAGATAGATAGATAATATATAGATGATAGATAGGTAATAGATGATAGATAGATAGATAGACAGACAGACAGACAGACAGACAAACCCTATAAAAGGCTTAACTGATAAGCATCCTATCAACTATTTGATGTTTAATTTCTAGAAAACTCAAGGTCATGAAAGTCAAGGACATATTGGTGATTCATGGCAGACTAAAAGAGAAATACAAGAAGTAAATGCAATCTGTGATCCTGGCCGTGGTAATTTTGCTGTAATTGGAACAACTGATGAGCTTGAAAAAGAATCTGATGGCCAAAGAACTACTGTTTTTCTGATTGGCATGGTAGTCTCCTGATTACAGAAGAATATGACCATCACGATGGGAAGGGCACACCAGAGCACTAAGGAATTGAGCACTAGTGCTGCAGAGCTCTGCCTTCTAGAGCCTGGACATGTAAGCCTCTAGATCTCTGGACTTGTATCTGTAATATCCATCATGAGACCTTGGCACTCAAGAGCTCAGCATTGCCAAAACTAAAAGACCTACTCTCACCCATTTATGATATCCTGAGTACAACAAAATGACCACAGCCAGCTTGTTGGTAGCAAAATAAGGAACAAACACAGAGCTTACCCAGTGTGGTGGTGTCAATTGACTGCATCTGGAATCATCTAAAGCCCAAGCTTCTGGGCAATCCTGTGGGGGAGGGGTTCTGAATCCAAATATTTGAAGGAGCACCCACTCTAATTCTGAGCCACCTTTGGTGGCAGTCCACATAAAAGAAAATGGTAGAAGAAAACTGCTTTTTGCCTGCTTGCCCTTACCCTTGCTATCAAGTTCATCTACCCTGCTGCTGAGACATTCCTTCATGGTATTAGAGCATGGGCATCCTTCAGAATTCCCACATAGACAGAAGACCAGCAACTCCCCTGGAATCTTCCAGGACTCCAGCATCAGATTGGGAAATACACAGAGACAGAAGGAAGAGTAAGCTAACTTTTTCTGTCTTCAGAGACTGCATATTTTGTGAGACAAGTACAAAGAACCACCATCAAATGATCATAGTGGCCCCTAAATGTTTGAGAACCACAGGCTGGGAGTAAACATGGGGGAGCTGTAGAGTGAGCAGTTGCGTTTGAAGTAGACGAGATACATGTTCACGGATGCGCAGCCAGTTGACTGTGCCTCTTGAGCAAGCCTCTTGACTTCTCTGGGCTTGTTCCCATGTTCCCAGAAGGAAATCAAGGACGAAATGACGGAGAGTGACAATGAGAAGTTAGAACTGATCCTCTGTAAGGTCCAATTCAACTCACAGAACCCTGCTTTGTTATGAACATCAGCTAGTCTTGCATTCTATTCCATTCTCTCCAATTCCTGCTGATGATCCTTGACGTAGTCATGCTGTGCGCAAGCACCCAGGAAAGAACAGTGTGAAGTCTGACTGCAGATAACACCACCTCTTCTCAGGCTATCAGTGGGGATGCTTTGAAAAGGGGCAATTGATCCTTCTCTATTCCTTAAATAAGGAGTGGCAGACGAGAAGTAAAATCCTGTTGCAGTCCTATAAAGAAAATCAGCTCCCAAGGTCATGAGGCCAAGCAGCCTAGTAGCACAAACAAGACCCTCTCTGTGGTACTGACCCAGAGTAGATTACTGGTCTGGTCTACTTGAGAGAAGAAGAGGAGTTGGGACTAGGGTTGAAGGAAGAAGAGGCAGGAATGAGGCGAGTAGCTGTGTCTCCTACCTGCAGGCCCACTATCTCAAGGAGGGTATTTTCCCACCCTCTGAGCTGTCAAGGGATGTGCTGGCACACTCCTAAAAGAAATAATAAAAACCTCAGCACCAGTTGCACAACACCCAAGCTTGGTCGGGAAAGATGCTAAGGTTTTATGCTTTTCACTCCAGATTTTCTTCCACTGCAGAGAAAACTGATGGCTATAAGAGATTAGCACACAGCAAATGCTCTCCCAAGGAGCAGGATTCCAACCAAGCCTGAGCCACTGCCTTCATTAATAACAACCACCCTGGTGTAATGTTTCCCACAAGAGAAGAGCACACAGAGCTGCCTCCCTCCCCAGGTGACTGACAGCTCTCGCCTGTGTTCTTTTCAAACTTACTTTTCAATTTTTATTCTAATTTTTTTAAATAGCTTCTTTTGTATGGCCTGTCAATTATAAAGCATTCTCTCCTGATCTGTCATTTGGGTACTGATCAGAAAACACAGACATCGACACTTAAATTCTTCACCACTCGTGGTGGTAATGACACTTCCTAAGACCACAGTGATGTTAACAAAGTAAGTAGACTCATGGCAGTGATTAAAGTAGTCACCGCAGAGGGCACAGCTGGCCCTCTGTAGTCCAGGGATTCAACACGTGACAAGTGCATTAGTAAATCAAAGGCTAGGGGTGTGGTTCAGAAGTACAACTTGTGCTTAGCATGCACGAGGCCCTGGGTTCTATTCTTAGCACCAACACAAACATGTACGGGCCTTTTTTTTTTTTTTTTTTTTTTTTTTTTTTTTCCTTCCTGTCTTTATTCTCTAAACAGCTATTTCAGTGAGATTTACATTGTTCTAAGTTTTATAAGTAATCTAGACAGAAAGGTCCCAACAAGGTCAACAGTTAAGGCAAGGGCACCATGTTGAAGAAGTAATTCTAAACTTGGAATTGAGAGCCTTGGAATTTAGGTCCAAGGCCTGGCTCTGTTGCTGTCAGCTCAATGTCATCACGCCCCTGAGCCTCATAAATTTATTCACTGGTGTGCAGGATTATTCTTCAGTTATTCTCTATTTAGTCACTAATGGGGATGCTGGAGAAGCGGGCATAAATACCACACACACTTGTTTCTCTCATAAAGGAAATACATGAAAATTATGAAATAGTGCATATTTTGATAAGAGAAAGAGCTGAGGCTGTAAGAGCACACTGAGGGGGTACTTGATCTTAGGAAGAGCAGGAGTTGAGAGAGGCATATGTCAGGAAGTCAGGAAGGGTTCCCCACCTTCTGAGTGACATTCCCACCACACAGTAGGGCACTAGGAGATGTGTTCAGAGACTCACTGGCCCCACCTTGGGGGAGACTTCGGTGTTTCCATTGATTATCTCACCATCTACTATGATGAGACCATGATGGTGCTTTGGGTCTCTGGAAAATAGTATCAGTTCAGAGACAACCAAAAGACCTGGCCATTTCCCTTGCTTGTTCAGTCACCTGGTAAAATGTCATAGATCTTTCAGGAAAGAAAGGAAAACCTGCTGTGCTGTGTAGTTGTATTTTTTGCCTGCACAGCAGAGCTGTGGTGAAAATCAAAGAACAGAGCCCTTGGTGTGACTGATGGCTGGACAGCTGATAAGAGATTGCTAGGATTCTGAGAAGGCCATTTGCCACAGTACCACACTTTCTCCATGAACAGGAAGCCACCTTCATCTTTCCTACTCAATCCTGATCAGAATTTGTCTCTTCCATATAAAGATACTCTGACTGGAGGTAGTCTCCCAACTTTGTGTGTGTGTGAGCACCTGCCTGCATGCGTGTGTCTCTTGCTGATCCTAGACTTCACTGAATAAGCTAGGCTGGCTGGCTTGTGAGCTCAAAGTATCTACCTGTCTCCATCCTCCATGCCACAGCCTGTTTTCTCATGGGTGCTGTGGCTGTAAGACCAGGTTCTCGTGCCTGCTTCCAATGTCCAAGAACACAAGCACTCTAGCATAAACGGACAGCTTCGTATGAGAAACCTAGCTGATGTGCCCAACACTTCTCACCCTCAGGCCCAGCAGTGCAGTGTGGCCTCCTCTTGACCAGCATAGAAAGCTGCACCTCCTTGGCCTCTGCCTCCTGCTGAATCTCCATGGGAGACCTTCACCACTCCAATTTTATAACTATCCCCGAGTAAGCAATGACAACTTGGGAGGTTGATTTTTATAATTGGATACAGTTCGATATCTTCCAGAACTGTGGGATCTCTAGAATTACCTAATTTGTCTGATGACACAGCATAGCATGTCTTCACAAAAACTTTGTTGTTTGCACTGACAGACGTCTACAGTGCTGGGAACACATGTAGGACTTCTGAGACAATAGATCGATAGATGCTCTAGTATTCGGGGAGTGAGGACCTGCAACAGTCAAGAATCCCCTGGCACTGTCCTTTTCCCATCATGAGCCAGTGCCAGTTTGAACTGATGAGATGACTTGTGGCAGATGGGTCCTCTGCCTACAGTGGCTCTATAGCTACTCTGCCCAGTAGTCAGACTGCTCATGCCCACTAAACAGAAGTGACACAAAACCTTCTTCCTGCTCTAATGCAGAAGTCTGTAGGTTTTACCTTGACTTCTTCATACTGGATTCCTTTGCCTTCACCCCACCCCCATTTTATTCTCAGAACTATAAGTCCAAGGCTGTCAATTACTAGAGTTCATGACTACAAGAAGGGTTTTACTACTTGGTAATGACTTGAGAGCCTCGCCAGCTTTCCAAGCTCTTTGGCTGATGGATGGACCACATGGTTGGTTCTGGCCAGTTAAGCCCAGGGTAGAAGCCACACACCTCATTTCTGGACTACAGTATGGAAGAGCCAGCATGGGCCACCCCACCTCTGCTTTCCTCTTCCAATAGCACTACTGCCTATCACACTGCACAACCTCTATCTATGAATCACAATCAAAAAGGAAGGCACTCTGGGTAGCTGCCAGACTTTACTTAAATAAAAGCTAAACTCTATGTAGATCCACCAAGATTTGGGAGCACATTTAACACTTCAACAGAGCCTTGCCTGAGACTTCCAAGTAGCCAGACGTGCCTGTCCCTTGGGAGGAGTAGAAGCTGGGAGTAGATCATGATGGCCCTGCTCTCGGAGAGGACTCTTTGACCTTTCCATAAGATTATCTGGGTCACAGATGGCCAATTATAGCTACCATTAAACTATAAATAAAAGAAAAATAGCATGGAGAAGTGCCAAATCAAGTAAGTATGGAAAATACTGGTAACAATGAAGTTTTGCCTCTCATGCAGACACGCTGACCATCCCAGCAACAGGCACTTAGGAAGGATGCCCGTTTGCAGAACTCAGGAAAGCATGGCAATGCGGGCTGTATAACTCAGAGTGGAACATTTGCTTCACAGCCAAACCCCAAATGTCCACATCAAGCCAACAGCAGGGCACATTAGTTAACTGAAAATCAGGGAAGCCATGGACAAAAATCTGTGAAGTTTATTTTCATAACCTGGTAGGTATCACAAGAAAGCTGGATGATCCACATTTCTTGAGCTATCTGTTCATTCTCCTGAGGTCTTACTGTTGTAGTACCTTGAGCCCCATCGCCCAGTAATTCAGAGTCCACTTCTTCTGGGCTTTCTAGACACTGAAGCCAACTTACCAGTGCCCATCCTCCGAACACCTTCTTCTCAAGCCTGACCTGTGAGTCCCACATTCCACCCACACAGGGTCTAGACAAAGCAATACAGTGTGACAGAAGCCCAAGTCTTACAGCTTCATGGAGAGGAGGCTTGGCTTTCCTGGGTCTGACATCATGGCTGTCTTAACCAACAGATGTCAACTGTTTACTAACACAGTAAAGAAATCCTTGGAGAAAAGACTGGCTATGGGTGCCTGTCTGTCTCCTTTGCTACCCTGAACCATAAGCTCAGGCATAAGTGGCCACGGAACCGCCTTCCCCTTCCTGTCAATCATATGTTTCTTCTTCCTGTCCTATTCTCATTCTGAACCTCCTGCCACATTCACTTGTGATGGCACATCCATGTCACTCTCACCGTAACTTTGGAGGCAGAAAAAACAGCAAAGACACCTGGGTTTTCTGCCACTGGAATTGGAAAGGAGTCCTTGAAAGAAAAGATGTCAAGGCCCAGAGGGACGTATTTTTCCATCAAAACACTGTAAATTGAGTAAAGGTTTCGCATGATGCTCACGTCTTGGTATGTGTTTGTTGGTTTTAGAGCAGTGGGCTGCATATCTGAAGCAACACATGCACATATGATGCAGACGTTGCCATGGCAAATAGCATGAATTTTTTTGGTTGTATAGAAGGGTAAATAAGAGTATAAATATTGCATTTTCTATCACCATGGAGATGAAATAACTTGATCTCTCATCATTTTGGAAACTTTTTATTTTATTATTTGGGCTTGCTCTCTGCTGTGAAAATTCCTATCAGAAAATCTCCAGCCATAATTACACTTACCCAACCAACACTGATGAGCCATCCTATTAGATGGGGTGTCATTAATCCCAGGTGGAGAAAATTCATTCTCTGGGGTTTTTTTTTTTTTCCTTTATTCTCAGACGGAAAAATCTGTATCTTCAAAGTTAAAAAGATTAATATTGGCACAGGCATTGTGGCTCTGTGGCTGCAAACACCTGCTACCAAGACTGGAGACCTGGATATCTATCTCTCTCTCTCTCTCTCTCTCTCTCTCTCTCTCTCTCTCCTTCCCTCTCTCCTTTCCCCTCCCTCCCTCCCTCTCTTTCTCTAACACATACTAATTAATTAATTAAATGTAAAATAATTATGGCTAAACTTTTAAAATAGTACTTTTAAAGTATGTCTTAATATTATGACTATTTTATCCATCTGGTTATAAAGAAAATATATCAAGCTGGGCAGTGAGGGCACTCCCAGCACTCAGGAGGCAGAGGCAGGAGGATCTACATGAGTTCAAGGCCAGTCTGGCCTACAGAGTAAGTTCCAGGACACACAGGGGTACCTAGAGAAAACATGTCTTGAAAAATCAAGTCATGTATATGTGTGTATGTGTGAATTTTTTTCAACACGTTGAAGAGGTTTTAAGCTGTTTTGTTTTATTTAGGCAAGGAATGGATAAAATACTACTTGAATTATTGCTGAACAAAATGTTAAAATCCTAACCCTGATACATCAGCATAGGAAAGAGGTGTCTTGATCTTTGCAACATTCTGACAGTCCCATTGTAATCACTGATTTAGACCTTTCTGGCATTCATAATAAAACCTATGATTCAGTCTCTGCTAAACTTAGCTCTGTGAAGAATAAAAATATGGACTTGGAGATTGAAAGTACTTAGCCTGAGAACTTTTGGTTGCTCTTTCCCAAGTGATCAGTATACTGAGCTACCACCACAACACTTAGCACCTATTGTGTGCCAGGCCTTGTGCAAGGGAGTTTAAAAATGAACAAAGCACAGCAGCTCCCCCAAAGGGGCTCTAATTGATCAAATATCAAGTCTTTCTTTTGGATTTTTTAATGTTTGCTGAAGGTGAATTAAATTACTTCTCATATTGCTCTAGACCTTAAGATCTGAGATGCTAAAATGACTTAACTCCATTTCAAAGTGCAAGACTAAATTAACACTAGCACTGAAGCTGTGCGGCGTTGGTTCATATCATTTCCCACATTATCAACTATTCATTATCCCAGGTGCTTTCCCAACTTACTGGAAACATTTCTAAGATGCTAAATGTATGACAAACTGACTTGATTTGACATGTGTGCATTAAAGGCGGCCGCTAGGCAACAAGGAACCATCCAGTGGCACTATCTTCTCTCTCTGACTTCAGCCAGTGTCCTCTAGCAAAAGAGAAGGAGAGATCTCCATGAGGCCGGGCAGCCCAGAGATCCCAGGCCCTAGAAACCCCCCTAGGACTCTCCCATCACTCTGCTGTCAGCACCCAGACACACGATACATGATGACGGTAGTGAGTGAGCACACCCAAGACAGGCTTGAGACGGACATGGTACAACCCGTATGTTCAAACTTGTATGGTTTCCTTTTGCTTTAACAACTTAATGGATTTTCCCTTAATGGTTCTACATGTTGACAACAAAAAGATAAAACATTTAAAGCAGATACCTGAATATTCTGCAGGTTTATAGCCACATCAGGACTTTTTTCTCTTTCCAGAGCTCTCTCTCCCTTATTTATTTTTTTTTTCTTAAAATCACACTTTGTGTTGCAATGCAATTTGCATATTAAACAACACTATAATAGACTGCTTCGATATACTTTTTAAAGAGAAGAAACAGGGAAATCTCCGGTCACTGAATTGTTCCCTCTAGAACACCTTTGTAATCACCTTTTCTAAGTGAGTGGTTCTGTCTGATTCCTAATGCACTAATGATAGATGGAATTTAAAAGGAAAACTTGGCTTCCACAATCACATGAGTGTGGGAATGTGAGACAGGTATTCTTAACTTCAGGTATGGGCCAAGAAGCTTTGAAATGTATGAGTGCTTTTACTTCTGAAGAAGGAAGGGTGGAAGGAGAGAATAGAAAGAAGAAAGGCCTGGTTTGCCTTGACTTAAACTCAAACAAGTCTGATTTGGAGCTCAGACCTAATTTGCTTGTTTTTAGACTTCCCTGCCGGCAACATCACTAATCCAAATGCATCCAGTGTTACTGAGATACTCGCGGTTTTATTGGCACCCTAAGCCAATAGTAGAGACTTCTTAACAGGCTCTGGAAACAGCTAGAGGCAACAAAATGTCCTGATGAAGATCTAGGTCATCATAAGCGGACAGGACACTCAGAGGAGTCTAGGCCAGCAATGAAAGCACAGTGTTCCCTGGGAGAAGTAGGCAGAGCAAACAGTTGCCTTGGCCAGAGGTGCCCATCAGGAAGCAGGAAGGAGGGCCTAATAAAAGCAACAGAAATGTCATCAGAGACTAAGGAACCAGAAGGCTAAAGAAAACAGGACCCACTAGGTGGCAGTGGACACACTGACCAAAGGGAGGGAAATGGGAGCTCATGACAAGGGCACTGGCCCACCTAGAAGCTACCTGAAAGAAGACATATTTAGCTTAAGGTTAGGTGGGAAGTGGAAAGTGTTCCAAGCAGAAGCAATAGTCTAGTGGTATCAGAAGGTAGCAAAAGCTCACGACTAAAGTCCAAGTACAGAGGACAGATCTCCAGTTATTCAAATCACCAGAGGTGGTGTCCAGACATTATCTCCACAGAGAAATGCAAAGCACAGTCACGCAGAGGAGCGTTAGACGTTAGGAGCTAGACAGAGAGCCACAGATATGCCTTAGGATCAGGGCCAGACTCTCCGAAGAGCAGATATGCAACCACCAGACCACTCACCTGCTCAGGGCAAAATAGAAGAGGCTACTGGAACAAAGGCATCATACAAAATTGGGCCTTAGAAGAAATGAAAGATCATATCGGGCTCATTCCTACAAGCGCCACTTTAGTCCTCTCTTGAGTTGGTCCTTACAGCAGTGTAGTCAGTGTACCAGCCTCTCTGCTGGATGCTCTCCCAAGCCCGTCCTATCAAGATATCCAAGATTCCTCTGAGGGACTCCACCTGTTATGGCCAGCTCGGGCACCTTTAATGCCTGTGACACAGGCTGAAAACTGGAAGCCTGTGTTTTTCAAAAATGATTTAGAGACATTTTAAAAGAAAGATTATGTACACACACACACACACACACACACACACACACACACACACACACACACGGGGATTTCTGGCTCCTCTTAAAAACTCGGAAAGTCTGGCAGCTCTGAGCCCATGTCCCCACCTGGCAATAATCAGCAGTCACTGGGCAGTGGCTGCCCTGTCACCAGCATCTGCTCTCTATAGCTGCCTCCTGTCTTCCTTGGTCTTTTACCCTGCCAGGCCCCTGCAGTTGTTAGAATGTGTTAACTCCTGCCTTCCTGATGAGTTCTTCACTTGCACTCCTGAAAGCTTAGCCATGAACCACTGCCCAGTATCTGCCTTTCTAAACTTCTCTGCCTTGAAAGCCCTTTGAAAGGCCTTCTTTGGAGAGCTGGAAAGATGGCTCCATGCATAAACTACCTGCTGTGCAACCTGGTTTTGAGTTCTCGGAGCTGCAGAATCTGCATTTAAAACGCCTGGGGAAGATGTGAGTTTCCTTAAGCCGTACACTGGTGAGAGAAAAGAGTAGGCAAGCCCTTGAAGCTCACTGGCCAACCAGCCTAGACAAAAGATGAGTTTCCAGTTCAATGAGAGCCTAGCTCAAAAACCAAAGTAATAGAGAAAAACACCCCACATCCAATGCCCAACATGCACATGTGCACACACCTACACCAGAATGTACACACAGCACACAAAACCACACAACATGACACATGCACACAGACTCACACATACACGGGAGAATGGGAGAAGTGTTGGGGAGGAGATTTAACCAAGTCAAATGTGTTTTTTAAATGTCATAATAAAATTAATACTTTGTATTCTAGTTAAAATTAAGAAAGTAGATAGATGATAGATAGATAGATAGATAGATAGATAGATAGATAGATAGATAATAGATGATAGATAGATAGATAAATGATAGATGGTTGATAGATGATAGATAGATAGATAGATAGATAGATAGATAGATAGATAGATAACAGATAGATAAACAGACAGACAATCATGGTTCCTGGGAGCATAGAAGAATGGGGATATGTATTAGCTGTTATGCTTGTCTCATTGTATGACAAAATATCCAACCAAAGCAACTTAAAGAAGGAAGTGTTTCTTTTGGCTCACAGTTTGAGGACACAGTCACTATGATGGGGAAGAGACAGCAGCAGGAGGTAGCTGGTTACATTGTATCTGTAGTCAGGAAGCAAAGGGAAGTGGTGCTCATCTCATTTTCTCCTTTACCCATTTTTATTTAGTTCAGGGCATAATGTCATCCACATTCAAGATGGATCTTCCTTCCTTAAACCTCTCAGAAAATGCCCTTGTAGACATATCTAAAGACACATCCCCAGATGTGTTTGTGTAGGATTTGAATCCAGTTGAGTCAACAGTAAGGAAAGTATCACAGAATATGACTTAAAATTATATTTTTTATATATATACATATATACATATACATACATATACATATATACATATATATATATGAAAGACCTTCTCGCAGTGAGCCAACATGATCACCATGTTCTAGAGAAATACTGAGTGAGCTGCGAACAGTGCTTGGCCTCCAGAAGCTGATATTCCAGTGGTATTTAAGTTGTATAGAGCTATAAAGAGTGACAACAGCAAGAAGACTTGGAGAGACAAGAAAAACAGGTGCTTGTGGCAAGGGCACTGACCCAGGTATAGGCTTTGTGGAAGGAGCCATATCTAATACAGGGGTGTCGGGAATGAGTAGCATAGATTACAACTCTATAAGGAAAGGCCACAAACAACAGCAAGGCTTCGCGGTGAGACAGAAGTAAAGGAAGTTCAGTCTGGGCACAGTGGCATTGACTAGGATGAGGGTCCAAGGAGACCAAGAGCTGGAGCTAAGGAAGTGGGTGAGGGCTTGGTGTGGAGCTTGTCCCAGGGAAAGGAAACTTCTGGAGAGAAAGCCTGTTGCATGGTTTAGAAAGTCATATAAGCCAGGTACTCGCCTTTAATTGCAGCACTTGGAAGGAAGAGGTAGGTGGATTCCTGTGAGATACAAGCCAGCCTGGTCTACATAGTGCATTCCAGTCCAACCAGGGTTCCATGGTGAGGTCAATAGAGATAGAGACAGAGACACAGACTGCTTTTCTGGGGGAGCTGACTAGCAAGGACAGGAGGAAGATAGAAGACATCAACACCACATTTGTATCTGGTTACACATTGGAAGGTTTCATTTCCATATCCATGTGTCCAACATTGACCTCTTTGTTTAAAATACATCGCCAACTAGGCATTATTATAGAGAAACAACGGCCCCAAACAAAGTCACAGTGTAGCTCCAGGTAACTTATCTCCAACCAGGCTTTAAGCCAACAGGTTTGTAATAATATGTTGTGGTAGCCCTGAGACTAATATAACTAATATAGCTAGTCTCTCTAATCTTGCTTCTAAAATAATGGGTGGTTAAAATGAGATGGGGCATAGGAAACATTTAGGGTGGGCCACAGAGCATGAATGTGCACTAAGGTCAGCTTACAGAATTACCATAGCACTGTTACTAATAGACCTATATATTACCGGCTTCACTGCACATAGGAGACAAATATAAAACAGAACTGTGGAAGAGCCTGTTTCAAAGGATTAAAAAAGGAGAAGATGCCTGTTGCTGACCTCTGATCTACACCCACAAATATAGGTACACACTTATGCAAACACATACATACATATGCACATGTACACAAACAGAAGGAAGCCTGTCTTGTATTAACTTTATATTTACCCTCCACTTTGGTGTTTGGTCAGATGTTCACAGGCATGTCTCACCTGCATGTATCTTTGGTGGAGGGATGAGAGCTTCCAGGAAATAAATGACAAACTGTTTCCCCTTCCACTTTGTCTATAAATTCCAAGTCAGTACTGTCCTTGTTCCCCTTCAACCTAAATCATTTAATGTGACACATATCCATCTGCCACAAACCTTATCCAGTAGCTATTTCCATTTCTTGGATATGTAGGTATTCTTCCACAAGACAAGTTCACAATGACTTTCACAATGTACCTTCATTGATAGATTTGCTTTTTTTTTTATTAATTTATTCTTGTTACATCTCAATGTTTATCCCATCCCTTGTATCCTCCCATTCCTCCCCCCGCCCCATTTTCCCATTATTCCCCTCCCCTATGACTGTTCCTGAGGGGGATTACGTCCCCCTATATATTCTCGTAGGGTATCAAGTCTCTTCTTGCCTACTTGCCTGCTACATCCCTTAGCCTCTCCTACCCTCTGATTTCCTGGAAGATACAGCCCATGGAAGCTTAATATTTAAACCTAAATGACCTGGAGATAATGTAATGGTTGTGCATGGCTTAGTATATTAAATTTTAAAAGGGTTCTGTGTGTCTGTTAGGTGCTCATGCCAAAGCTATGATTTTTCACCCGTCATGTGCTTTCTCTCCCTTCAATACATACCCATTCGGAGTAACACCTACATGTTGGACATCCTTTACAGCTGCGTATGATCATGACCTTTCTTAGCTACTTTTCTTGCTGAGTGACAAAATACTCTGGCAGAAATGAACAACATGCAGAGTCTTTATTTTGGCTCACAGGAGTACAGCCCATCATGGCAGCAAACCAAGGCAATGGGAGCTTCAAGCAGCTGGTCACGTTACGTCTGCAGTCAGAAAGCAAAGAACCAAAATGTTCACCCTGTCGATTGGTCTCTTCCCTTCTGTGCAGTCCAGGATTCCAGCCTAGGCAATGGGGCCGTCGTCCTCAGGGCAGGTCTTCCCAACTCAGTTAATCTAACCTAGATCATTGCTCACAGGTGTGCCCAGAAGCTTGCCTAGGTCCTGCCAGGGTGATAATCATATAGACAGTCACTTGCGTCCGTTCTGGGACACAGAACAAGTTAAGTGTAGAATTGCCAAGCTTGCCTACCTGCCTACCCTTTCTCCTTTTCTCTGGTTGGCTTAAGATGTAGTGATGGGCAACCTTGACACGTGTGAGCCAGGACTATACCCAACTGATAGAACAGCAAGATCTCAGAGGTCTGGGGCTTAAATGACTGACACGGGAGAGTCAGCAAGCCACTCTGGTTCCTAGAGAGCTGGAAATAAGCACCTGCTGCTTAAGCTGCTGCCTTAGGACTAGGACTGGCTCAAACTCAGGTCCTTTACAGGGACAAGAGCGTGGTACACAGCAAACATCTGATAAAGGATGATGTGGCCCACACTGCAATGAGGTATCTGCAAAGACCAAACTGTCTTTCTTGAAAGGCTAAACAAAACAAATCTCCCTCTGGAGAGTAACAAGAAGTCTCTGCCTTCTGGACGGAGGCCAGAATTTGCCTTTGAAGCTGCTTGTCCCTTTGTTCTCAAAGCATTTACTTGGTTGAGCCTTTTAATTACGCAATAAGGAAGCTATCTTAAAATTGGCTGGGGAACTTTCGAGAAAAACTAATTTCCTGCAATTAGGCCAATGGTGCTCCAGCAAATTAATTGGAATATTAAAAGAAAACGCACTCTTATTTGCAAGACACAGACTAATAAGACCCGGGACTTATTGGTCCCACAAATTACTTCGAATCTTTCATCATGGCCAGCCCTCAGAAGAGCAGATGAGGAAAGTTCTGATGGAGAAGTTGGATGACATGCTTCTGCGAAATCCCATCCCTTAGCCCTCTTGTAACACATCCAAAACTCTTCCACAAGATTCTTGCCTTCTCAAAGTCAGTTTTCAGTAATCATCCCACCTGTCTCTTCATGGCAGGAACTTTAGACCAAAAGACACCCTGCAATTGTCTTCCCTCTTTGGGAAGAGAACTTAGAAAATATCCTTCACCAACCTGTGTTTCCAGTTGTCCTATGGAAAGTCCCTCCCCCGCTTTTAACCCAGCAGTCAACTTCTTTTCCTCCCCTTACTTCATAAATTCGGTCCTGACTAATAATACAAACTTCACTGTCACCGTTCCCTTTTCCCTATCAGTAATGGTAATTGTAGTTTACAACTGTCACCTTGCTGACAATGGTTCCTATATTGTATTGTCCTGGTACAGTCATGAAACGTGACCAGGAGTGAGCCACTAAACCAGCCCATACTGGGCATCACTGTTAGGGCAGGTCTTCTGCTGGCCAGCTTCACAGGAAAGGGAGCCCATTGCTGGGGGTGATTTCTTCCTGGTTTTCACCCTGGATTGGCAGACGCAGTACTAGAATAAAGGAAGTTACCATGTTTACTCAAAAGCTCCAGTTCGTAGGCTATGTTGGGAAGATCTGTTTTAACCTTTCTACTTTTCTCCTTTCTCTTTTTTTCTCTTCATCCTTCCTTTTTTTTAAACCATGGCTGCCTCCACCACTATGATTCCCCCATGATTAATTTAGATAGAAAATTAATCTCGGTTCATGAGCCCCAAGCCCTAGGCCTTTGCACTTTCTACCTGGCATGAGCCCTGGGTGTGGTCTAAAAGCTAACCACGTTAAACCCTCTCTCCTAAAGGCCACTGTGTTGCCACCTCCACTTCAGCCACAGGAGAACCTCACCATCCTCAAACACAAAGCTACCTTTCTGTGACTTTGTTTTCCTTGCAGTGCTCTCTCTGCTGGTGGCTCTGACTGTGAGAACACATGAAGACCTGGGGAAAGAGATGAAGTTTTATAAAAGACTTGAATGGCAGGAGTTTGGGGCGTGGAGTGTGAAATTCACATATGCCTCATCATCACAGCCTATTTGCAGTTCTGCCTTCACTCCAAAGGTCATTTCTCCCCATGTCTTCTCCCCCTTGAGCTTCTTAAAGCACAGAATTACTGCCACCTGCTCCTCCAGATGGGTACAGCCCCTGGCAAACGATGGGAGGCCTGGGTTCCAAAGTGTCCCTGGGCATCATTCCGAGCCCCAACCTCTCCAGGGTACCTTCCATCCTGGCTTGTTTGTATTTGGAAAATGTGGCTGCATCCATCCACCACCCCTGCAAAAGCAAACATCTATAAAAGCAGAAGCTGGCCCCGCGGAGGACGGTGGAGGTGAGATTCAACCCGCACAGGCTTCAACGGAAGATTCACAGTCTGCAGGAAGCAGACCAGAAATAAAAGTGAATTCCCACCTCCCACTCACCCAAGTCAAACTTGAAAGAGCTGAAGTGGCCACAGCTGGGCTGGCACGGCTCTGCCCTGGCAGTGCCCTTGGCCCTGGCACCCACAGGATTTGCTCTGAGTCCTGCCTCAGGGTTTGGTTGGCCCGGAGGAGCCCCTTAACCGCCATAAAACAACACACTCAAGTATGTTTTTAGTTACCATAATGTGTGCTTTGAACCTGACTCCTATGCTAGGAAAGAAAGAAAGATACAATTAGAGTATGGAATGGAACCTTGGAGAAATCTAAGCTAAGCAATTTTTCTGTGCTTCAATTTCCACATCTGAGGTGGGGAACAGAGGCCAGTAATTTCTCAGGTCCCACAGGGCTTGGGTCAGGGGGGAGAATGGTAAGAAAAAAACAAGCAACAGCGTTGTGCACATAGGCACATGTAATTCCTCCTGTCAGTTTCGTCATAAGATGTCTAATTCTCTATACACTACATCTGAGCTTGGCCATGGCATTTCCTTTAGTCAATGGAACATTAGCAAGCATGACATAAAGCCTGGAAGTGAACTCGTGCATTGCTGCTTTCCCTCCCTCCCTCCCTCCCTGGACATGGAAGTAACCCTGTGATTATCTTGTGCCAACCTGCTGGGTGCACCATGTGAAGAAGCTGATATCCCTCGCCATGAAACCAGCTTTGAACACTGAGCTTCTTGTCCACAGACATGCAGGAGTATGTGTGACTGTTACCACCAGAGAAGTGTGAGCATAGAACCAAGGGACTCAAAAATCCATGGCATGTGGAAGGATGAAAAGACAGGAAACTAAGGAGAACCATCATGAATGGAAGAGTCCCGCCATTTCACTCTGATTTTCCCAGGTAGAAGCATGGCCAGACGCAGGCAGTGTATTCTGAGAATATGCAGAAAGCTAGGCAGGGACGTCTGTTCCAGGAAAGAGACCACGATGGAAAGACCCATTGCACACACAAGGAAGCGGAGCCAGCAGGACGAGCACAGGCTCCAGAATCTGCTTACCGTTCTGCCCAAGAGGCAGGGAAGATCAAAACTGCCTATGGCTCCAGTTTCCTGTCAGCTGGTACCCTGCCTAGAGGCAGGCATGTCCTTCAAAGGCTGTGAGTCGGCAGATCCCAAACTTTATTCTTTTTCCACATTTACTAAGTTCAAGGAGACAAGAAAGAAGGAATGAACCCTTAAAAGCATCATAACCAGGATTTCACCCAGTAGGAAGATTATTTTGAATATCAAGGATAATCGGACACAGGAAAATAATTAATTGAGGTGTATTCCAGGATAAAGTGGAAAGTGGGTCACATGCTTCCACCCAAGCTATTAATAACCAGTATTAATAATGGCCTCTATGGGAGGGTGATTCCATTTTCTTGATAATATTATCCCTGGCAGGCCATTCACAGTCTAGTGGACGGTCCCACATCTATGAGTATATTTGACTTGCACAAACTTGACTTGATGTGTTATTTTCAAAAAGAGGTCTACAAATAATTAAAGACAAAGAGACAATGAACTTGAAAGAGAGAAAGGATGGAACATGGAAAGGTTTGGAGTCGAGGAAATTTTGGAGGCAGGGGAGGAGGGGAGAAATGACATGATTATATTATAATCCCCCAAAATAAAAAGATAAATAAAATAATTTTTAAATTAAGAGGATATATAGTTAGGAGAGGATTGGGGTAGATCAGGACATAGTTGGGGTGAATATGAACAAAATCTATTGCATGCATATATAAATTTCTCAAGTATTTTTTAAATACTACATTTTTAAAAAATGAGATAAAAAAGAATAAAAACAGTATTAGAAAAACTTACATGGGCTGGGAGTAATGGCTCAGTGATTAAGAGCACTCGAACCAGAATTCAATTCCCAGTACCCACATTGCAGCTCACAACTATCTGTAACTCCAGTTCTAGGGGACCTGATGCCCTCTTCTGGAAAACATTCATAAACATAAATATGTTGGAAGATGGCCTGATGTATTTTGATGCTAATTAATAAAAAGCCATCACACCCGGGCAGGGCAAAAGAGATGGGTGTGGCTAAGGTTCCCGGGCTTAGAGAGACAGAGAGACTCTTGGGGAGAAGGAGACTAGGAGGAGAAGAGAGGAGAAAAAGGCCACCACGGATAAGATGGAAGAGAAGCACGTGGCCAGCGTGGATGGGGATTTGGCCCAGATGAAGAACATTAGCAAATATTTGGGATTATGGATGGGAGGAAGCTTGATAGGAGATATTAGAAGCAGATGCCATGCTATGGAAAGTAGTTTAGCGAATTAAGGTCTGCCCTGCCCAAGGTTAACCAAGGCTATTTTAAAATATAACAAGTGTCTGTGTCTTGATTGATTGCTAGCGGGTTATACTGCTGTAATAATAATAGGTATAGGCTTAATAATTAACATTATTAGGTCATACAGGTAAACAACAACTATATAAACATGGTAAATTAAAATTACCCACTATGCTTTAAAATTTTTTTAAAGAAATGCTTAGAGCCAGCACTTGGGAGGCAGAGACAGGTGGATCGCTGTGAGTTTGAGGCCAGCCTGGTCTACAAAGAGAGTCCAGGACAGCCAGGGCTCTGTTACACAGAGAAACCCTGTCTCAAAAAAAGAAAAGAAAAAGAAAGAAAGAAAGAAAGAAATGCTTAGAAGTAAACTAGAAAGACACAAACATGCAAGCATACTCATGTCCTAATATCAACGTTTGAGAATGGAGTGATGTGTTCATGTTGTGTTATAGGATATTATCAACAAAGACACTTCAAGCTGTGTTTGTGTTTTCCCATCTATGGGCATAATGAGAATGTCTCCTCCTATTGGCCACATAAGGCGACAGGAATCAAGCAATGGGGAGAGAAACCCTATGTTGAAGATTTATTACACTTTTCTAGAAGTAATAATGGTAGTTACATGGAAACATTAATACAAGAATGTTATAGTCATTTTTATAAAACTGTGTTTGTTTCTGTTTCTCTCTTAACCCAGCTATCACACAAATAATGGAGACTCTTTCATATTGGTTTAATAATAAGCTTCACAACCCAATAACTGAGCAGTTATTACTCTATTCTTAACCTGCTAAGAAATCTGGTTTCCTCCAAACATACATCCCAGAGATATTTGCACTTTGTAGCTTTCCTGCTCCAACTCTTTCTCCTGATGTCTCCTGGGCCTTTTCTGTGGCTGAATCCCCTACTTCCTCCTCTAACTGGCTGGCAGGAAGTCCAGCCCTATTCTCTCTCCTGCTCAGCGACTGGCTGTAAGCTGCTTTATTGGCATGTCAGGGGACAATTGAGGAGCAGAGTTTACACAACACTGAGACAGGAGATTCTCAGAACAAGACTGAAATCAGATATATGGAGAGTGAGGTACAGAAATCAGCATTTGAATTACACAATAACATTATGCCTTCAAAAGAAGGATTAAATTCTCCAGAAATCAAATCAAAAGGAAGAACAAGCACAGTTCAGAAACACAAAGAGTAAAAAGGAAGCATAAATTCCAAGGAAACTCAAATTTTCTTTTGACTAGAATACTCTGCCACTTCATTCAAAAGCATTCTTGTTCCTTCTACAAACAAGGCAATTACTTCATTTATTTTCAGGTGTTCTGGGTTATTTTGTTCTAATTTTTGCTTTTTGATTACATTTCCTGAGTGGCTGCTGCATGAGAAAAAAATCATAACTACTACAATAGAATGTCTTCTTACAAGGAACTGACTCACATGTGAGAGACATACATAGAAGCAGACAAACTTTGTAGTGTGGTTTTGGTAACAGTCATTCTAAGTAGAATGAGATATCACCTAATTGTGGTTTGGCACACTTCTCTGGCGATTGGTGGTAATAACATTTTCCTACCTCTTGACTTGACACATCTTCCTTAAAGAGACATGTATCCAGATATTGATAGCGTTTGGGGTTTTGTATTCATTTTTTTTAGTTCCTTCTACCATCTAGATATTAATCCCTTCATTGACAAACAGATTACAAATATTTTCTCTCATCTGAATGCTGTACATTGACTCTAATAATGATTTTCTTTGCTTTTCAGAAGTTTTTTAGTTAGATATAATCCCATTCATCTATTCTTACCATTACTACCTCTGATTTTGAGGCCTCATCCAAAATAAAATCTGCCGTTAACCAATGCCTTAAATGTTTCTCTTGTTTTCTTGAAGTCATTTCATAGTTTCAGCCCTTTGCTCCATTTTGAGTTTATTTTCATGTACAGTGAGAAGTACAGACCTTTTTTTAATTTTCTGCATATGTATATTCTGTTTATCCAGAATAATTTGTTTAAAAGACTATCATTTTCCTAATGTATGGTCTTAGTACCTCTATTAAAAATCATTTCGGTGCTAACTTCAGCATCACATTTATTAAAGTTGGAACAATCAAGAGAACATTACCAATGATTCCTGGAAATGGATGACACCCAAATCCATGAAGTGTTCAATATATTTCAATTTCTACAAAATATACTTAAAGGACCTCTACACATAAAAGAAGATAAATATGTTCATGAGAATGTAGAAAAGAATTAATGCCACTAGAGTATAAAGAATGTCAAATGAAGATTAGGAAATAATCACATATTATCAAAAAATAGCAAAATGATAAGATTGTTATACACATTTCAGTAATAAATTTGAATGCAAATGGTTTCAATTCTCCAAATACAATATACCAGTTGGTTGACCAGATTGGTACCAAGACCCAACTACCAAGAGACTCACCACTCCCCGGCAACAACAAATACAGTATAAAAGTTAAAGGATGGAAAAGGGATATTCTGACCAAAGAGACCAGGAAGAATTCAAGCCATAATTATAGGAAACAATGTCACCTCATATGTATAATGAAAATAATCTATCAAGGGATTATGATTATAAAATTATATGCACCAAATATTGACACACTAAATTTCATTTTTTAAAAAGCTCTTTAGACATATAAAGGGTGAGATAGACCCCAAACTAATAATAATGATGTCAATGCCTCATTCTCACCAACATATACATCATCCGTACAAAAAGTTCAATAAGAAAATATCAAATTTAAATACATAACACTGTAGAACATAAAGCAAATCTTTTTTTTTTAATTTGTTCAATTTACATCCCTATTGTATCTCCCTCCCTCATCACCTCCCAGTCCTATCCTTCCTTCCTCATAGCCATTCCCTCTCTCCTCAAGTCCCCAAAAAGGGGGAGGCCTCCTCCCCTAACATCTGACCTCAGCCTATCAAGTCTCATCTGGACTGCCTGTATCCTCTTCCTCAGTGGCCTGAAAAGGCCATCCACCAGGAGAAAGTGATCAGTGTGAGGGGACCAGAGTCCATGTCATAAGTAGTCTCTACTCCCCAATTATGGGACTCACAAGGAGACTGTGCTGCCTGTCTACTACATCTGAGTCAAGGTCCTCACCATGCATGGTCCTTGGCTGGTGCATCAGTCTCTGTAGCACCCCCTCCTCTGCCCAGATTTGTTGGCTCCATTGGTCTCCTTGTGGAGCTCCTGACCCTTCCAGGTCCTTCTATTGCCCAACTCTTCCGTAAGACTCCGTGAACTCCACCTTGAAGTTTGGCTGTGAGTCTCAGCATCTGCTTGGATCTTCTGCTGGATGGAGTCTTTCAGAGAACCTCTATGGTTGGCTCCTGTCCTATTCCTTCTCCTCAATCACTTCTGGTGTCTATTCTATTTGTCCTTCTGAATGAGAATTAAGCATTCTCCCTAGGGTCCTCCTTGTTATTTAGCCTCTTTAGGTCTGTGAACTGTAGTGTGATTATCCTGAATTATGTGGCAAATATCTGCTTATAAGTCAGAATATTCATGTGTGTCTTTCTGGGTCTGGGTTACCTCACTCAGGATGATCATTTCTAGTTCCATCCATTTGCCTGCAAATTTCAAGCTTTCCTTGTTTTTAATAGCTGAATAGTATTCCATGTATAAATGCATGATACTAGCATAGAAACAGACAGGTGGATCAATGGAATTGAAGACCCAGAAATAAACTGACACACCTATGGACACTTGATTTTTGACAAAGAAGCCAAGACCATACAATAGAAAAAAATGGCATCTTCAACAAGTGGTACTGGTCTAATTGGATGTCTACTTGTAGAAAAGTGCAAATAGACCCTTATTTATCACCCTACTTAAAACTAAAGTCCAAGTGGATTAAATATCTCAACATAAAACCATAGACACTAAATCTGTTAGAAGAAAACGTGGGGTTGTTCCTTGAGTTCATTGGCACAAAAGACAACTGAATACCAATAGCTCAGGCTCTAAGATCAAAATTAATAAATGGGACCTTATGAAACTGAAACACTTCTGTAAGGCAAAGGACACTGTCAATACAACAAAACAACAGCCTACAGACTGAGAAAAGATCTTCACCATCCCTACATCTGACAGAAGGTAATACCCAAAATATAAAAAGAACTCAACAAATTAAACACCAACAAACCAAATAATCCAATTAAAAAATGGAGTACAGCAGGTTGCCAAGAAGAGACTTGATACCCTATGAGCATATACAGGGGGAGGTAATCCCCCTCAGGAACAGTCATAGGGGAGGGGAATAATGGGAAAATGGGAAGGAGGGAGGGAAGAATGGGAGGATACAAGGGATGGGATAAACATTGAGATGTAACAAGAATAAATTAACAAAAAAAAATTTTTTTAATGGAGTACAGAACTAAGTAGAGAATTCTCAACAGAGGAATATTAAATAATCAAGAGACACTTAAAGAATTGCTCAACATCCCTAGTCATCAGGGAAATGCAAATCAAATTGCCTCTGAGTTCCATTTTACACCTGTCAGACTGACTAGGAGCAAAAACTCAAGTGACAGCACATGCTGGCGAGGATGTGGAGAAAGGGGAGCACTCCTCCAATACTAGCGGAAGTGCAGACTTGAACAACCACTTTGGAAATCAATCTGGTGCTTTCTGAGAAAATTGGGAATGGCTCTACCTGAAAACCCAACTATACTACTCCTGAACATATGCTCTACCATTCAACAAGAATATTTGCTAACTACGTTCATAGAAGCTTTATTCATAATGCCAGAATCTGGAAACAACCAAGATGTCCCTCAATCAAAGAATGGGTAAAGAAACTGTGGTACAAAGCAAATCTTAAAAATATGAAAATAATATGTTTTATTATATTGTATCAGATCATATTGTGATGAAACAGAATTCAACAGAAAGAAAAACTATAGAATAAGCATGGATATTGAAAAGTATACTTTTGAATAGTTAATTGGTTATTGAAGAAACAGGAGGGCAAACACATTTACAATTTCACAAACTCAAATGAAAATTAGCTAAATGACCAGAGATAAATATGATCTGAATCAATAGAAATTACAGATAAAAGAAAAGATATTAAAATATATATCAATAAAGCTCAAAGAGTCATTACAGACTATTTTGAAAACATATATTTCAATAAACTGAAAAACCTAGAAAGAAGAAAGATACATTTCTGGACGTTTAGACTCTGGCAAAAGGATTTCTTTTGGCTCACAGTTCCTGGGGTGTAAGAGTCAGTCATGGTGAGAAAGACAGAGGAGAGTGGGGATGGCAGAAGCAGGAGGGCTGGGTGGTCACATTGTAGCCACACTCAGGGAGCAAGGGACATTTAACATTTAAACCACAACTGCCACCATGCTCATAAAGCAGGGCTTTGCTATATTTGTGAGCTCTTATCAATACCCATGCAAGATGGAGAAATCCTGCTTTCCATCAGAAAATTGTTCCAAAATATCATGGACTTCATCACATAAGAATATAAAAAAAAAATTAAGTAGATGAAAACCTTTAACCATTCTAAAATAACAAAAAATGATTTTTTTTTCTTTTTCTTTTTCTCTAATATCAGCGACTCATTTGTCACACAGGCTGAGGTTAATGCGTTACTTCTCTAGAGACTTTCAGGAGGAAAGTTAAGGAGGCAATAAAACTGACTTGGAAAGAATGAAAATGAAGTGCCATGCAACCCTGAGGCGGGTGACAGACTGGCTGCACATGGTCCCTCTATACCCTGGGAACCTAGGTTGTTTTTCTCTCGATGTTCCGAAAGTAGAGAGTGGGGGCTAAAGTTTGAAGCATATTCGGAGAAAAGTAGAGCCTAAATTTTCCCCTTTTTCCCATAACGAACCTGAGGCCAGCAAAAGCCAAAAAGCTAGTCTTCTATTCACAAATAGACTAGCATCCTGGAAAGAGTGTAATGTGTCAGAATCTAGCGAAAAGTCTGTCGGCTTCCAAAGCACTCAGCCAGAATTACTGCACCCTTGGCCTGTTGTATATGTTCAGTATTTATTCAGAACTGTAATAGCATACATTCTACCCATGAGGATACATTTGGGGTGAGTCTTAATATAGACAACTCCATCCCCTCCCCTCAAAGCAGCAAAAAGCTTGGGTGGGGCCAGGGGACCACCACCCAGCAGGGCACATGCACAGGCCTGGAAAATTACTGTTGGCTGCCAACTAGAAGCTTAACAAGCTATGGTCCGAGGGCCTTGGTTCTCCTTTGCATAGACCTCTCTACAGGAATTCTTCACCACATGTCTCTGCTCTCTAGGTAGGAGAACGGATTTCAGAAGGTCTGAGAAGCAGTTGAGAGAGTTCTATGATCTAGCCTCAAAAGACCCAGAACTTTACTTCTTCTACCTTCCGTTAGTCAATCAACAAAGAAAAGCCCAGCTCAAGGGTTAGAAGATTAGTCCTTGTGTCACAGGAGGTAGTAACAAGGAGTTGAGACCCTCTTTCATCTGTCATAGCAAGAGTCTAATGAATCAAGTCCACGGTTCCCCTTCTCCATAGTTCTGGAAGGTTCTTGTATCTCTGTTATGTCTAAAGAAAGAATTTCTAAAGGTTCATTGAGAAGTTAACTACCCAGGAGGCACGGTGAAATTGGTCTGGTAGTCTGCTGGGTTTTAGACACATACACACACAAAAAGAAGCTATAAAATCTCTGTGTGTGTGTGTGTGTGTGTGTGTGTGTGCGCGCGCGCGCACGCACATGCACACACAAGCATGCATGGAGTGTGCATATGCCATTATGTCTGGCTTTTTTGCTGCTGAGGATCAAGCCCAGGCCCTCATGCTGACAAAGAGCATGCTTTCCAGCTGCCACCGCAGCCGTTCTACCGTGTCTGTAAAAGCTCTCCATCCATTAGCACACACTCTATGTTTGGGAAGCCTGGTAGAAGCTATGGGCTAGTTATCCAAACTCACCCCTTCCTCCTCTGATGAAGCCCCAGTATCACTCTAAATAACCTTCTCCACAAGCCTCATGCTTCAGGGAAAAGGGAGTATAGTCCCGGGTTCAGGGAGTGAATTGCAGCCGGCCTAAATCCCCTTACTGTTGAGTGGACAGGCATATGACCTATGCCTGGGCAACAAGCTGTGAAAGGAAACATCCTGGAATACTACAGGAAAGCATTGTCCTAACAGACAGGAAAGCCCATTTTCCTTCTGTCACTGAACAGGATACTCAGAGCCACCGTGACAGTTCCACACCCATAAGCAGAGCCAGCACCTGACGGACCTACTGCCTTTTCAGTGTCTTAAATGTGTCTTCACAGGGTTATGTTTTAGACACAAAAGTCAAAGACATTTGAACTAATTACCTTTTAACATTCAAGATAGCCATATTAATATGAACACAGCATAGGAAGGATTTATTAAATATTATTTTGAATCATTAGTTTCTGCCCTTTTAAACTTATTTATTCATTCATTCATGTTGGTTTTTTGAGACAGGGTTTTTCTGTGTAGGCTTGGCTGTCCTGGACTCACTTTGTAAATCAGGCTGGCCTCGAACTCACAGAGATCTTCTTGCCTCTGCCTCCCAAAGTGCTAGAATTACAGGCATGTGTCACTGCTGCTGGCTTTAGGAGTTTTTTGGGTAGATCCTCTGATCTACCCAATGGACAGGACATTCTCCACAGTTATGTGGGGACTGACTTTGACATGAGCTCTGGTGCTTCATATTTGACCACCTCCCCTTGGTGGGGAGGCCTGGTGGCACTCAGAGAAAGAATAAGCAGGCTACCAAGATGAGACTTGATAGCCTATGATCATATAGTGGGGGAGGAGATCCCCCTGGGTCATAGACCTAAGGGAAGGGAATAGGGTGAAAGTGGGAGGGAGGGAGGAATGGAATAGGAGGATACAAGTGATGGGATAACGATTGAGTTGTAATCTGAATAAATTAGTAAAATTAAAATTTTTTAAATGTTAAAAAAGAGTTTTTTGGCTTTTTTTTAGCATATGTACATTGATGTTTTACTTACATGTATGTCTGTATGAGGGTGTCAAATCTTAGAGGTGGAGACAGTTGTGAGCTGCCATGTGGTTGTTGGGAATTGAACCCAGGTCCTCTGAAAAAGCATTCAGTGCTCCTAACTGCTGATCCATCTCTCCAGTCCTATTATTCAAACTAAAAGTGACTATGGACGTTTCTAAGGCACAATACATACAGATCCACAACTACTCATTTAGTCTCCATTTGTGAATGTTTTTAGTTATTAAAACTTATTCTGGGTGGGGTGTGGTGGTGCATTCCTTCAATCTCAGCACTTGGGAGGCAGAGACAGGCGGTCACTATGAGTTCAAGGCCAACCCGGTCTACAAAGCGAGTCCAGGACAGCCAAGGCTAATACAGAGAGACCCTGTCTCGGGGGGAAAAAAAACTTATTCCTAGCCAGGCCAGGGCCATTTGAAAGATATGCATGTGTAAATGGGATGAGAACGTGAGGAGCTGCTTGTCATACCCCCTCCCAGCTGAGGGAGAAACAAGCGCACACTCTGCCCTGTCTCAGTTCTATTGTAAATGAGAACATTTCTGCAGCATGTTTGCAGCTCCTGACTTGAATTGTTGGGGTTCTTTATTACTGGCTTTGCATTTAAAATGGATGCCAAGGGCTATCGGGACAGATCATTGACTAAAACTAAAAGAGCCTGAGTCCAACTCCCTTAAGCCCTTGCAACACAGGTATCTTTAGTCCCAGAGCCTGGGAGCCCTTAATGGCCCGTAATCATGGCCATCTTAGGCGAGACAGCTCACTTCTATATCTAGTCGTCATTAGCAAGTCACAGCATGTTACAATGAAAGACGCACCCTCACGGGCAAAGATATTACAAGAAAGCATTTCCAAAAGCAAAGTGTTCTCATAAAACATCTGTTTTCAGCCCAGACCTGGCTACACTCCCCAGTTCCCTTATCCCAAGAGCACACCTTTGCTAACATGTCACTCTGACCTGCAGTCTCTTCTGCACCCTATCAGACAAGATATTCCAAACACAACATTTGAGCTCAGACTCAATGTCCTCTCTCTATGCTCTCAGCCAGGGGCCCACACACTTTCCATGTATAGCCTGGCCAACAGCCCCAACCCTAGTGTGTCTTCTTTTTTCTTGTATTGGCCACCATTGAAGTCGAGAGCATTGAATCTTCCATTGACCTAGCCAATACAGGCCACCTCCACCACTGCCAGAACTTGGTCTGGACCTGGAAGAGAATGCCTCTGTCCACTGAAGGTCACAACCAGGGCAGGTATGCCTCTATCCTCTGCAAGAAGAAGGGAATTTAGACTCTCCTAGGGTGAGTCCTTT
Organism: Acomys russatus; assembly: GCF_903995435.1. NCBI lineage: Eukaryota > Metazoa > Chordata > Mammalia > Rodentia > Muridae > Acomys > Acomys russatus. Next base: position 35,093,897 of record NC_067138.1, read on the forward strand.
TAAACTGGCTACATGTGACCAGGAGGGAGTCTTGTGCTCTTGGCTAAAATGACCTGCTCTAAAAGGCTAAAGTCCTCAAATAATGTTCCCCAGAATGGCTTTCATTTCTGTTTATGTTACAATCTCTCCTGTACTATCTAAACCTTAGAGAAATTTTCAATGAGCTGCCAAATCCAGCGGGCACTTTTCAGTCGTCGCATTCAGTGGCTTAGCAGCAAACACACGCTTCCCTTCGCTTCTGATCTTTCCTTTCCTCTCCTCTACCACTCTCAGTATCGTGTACCACGGCTGGCTCTCCTTCTCCAAGCCATTCTTGGAGTCTCCAATACCTGGTCCTGAGCTCTCCCACCCTCACTTTATATGTACACGCTCAAATCAACCTTGGCCCCACACATGGCTTCACTTAGCATATATTAATAAGCCCCAAGTTTATTTGAACAGCTCAGACTTTTTTGAGCTTTGTAAATGTCATTTGTGTTAACACTGTATGCCAGACACTAAAAGTGTTCTTTGCGTATGATAAACTCATTTGGATCTCCTAAGAACTTTAAATGACATACCCACTTTACAGATAAAGAAACTAAGGGGCTGGGTACAATGGTCCCAGCACTCAACAATCAAAGCAGGAGTTGACAGCCAGCAGTGATACAATGTGATAGAGATCCTTACTTAAGAAAGAAAGAATGAAGAAGAGAAAAGTAACCTAAGGGGCACACACACACACACAAGTTCACACAACTTGCCATATGGGCTCCAGAAGCAACACAAGACCCTGCATTTAGTTGACTTGCTGATCAAAATTCTTATTTAATGCCCTTGAAACTCAGTCTGTCTCCTCACATCCAGTCTTCCTTGCTTGCTTGGAGAATGTCACCATCACGTTCCATGATCATCCAGTTCTTCCCCATTCACAAGCCCCATGCAGCCTGCCACAAGCTCCTTCCAGCTAGCTCCTCTCCCCTTCCCTGTGTACCCACACAAGAGAGCCAGCTCATCTCTCAGCTGGACTTTTGCACAGTCCTGATGGACCTTTAAATGAACACAGCCCTGCCTCCCCACTCTCTACCACTGCAGTGACTTTAAGGCTCAAATATGGTTGTGTCACATCATTTACAGTTTCCTGGTCCCCAGGAAGTCAGCATACAACCTTCCTCAGGCTTTCAGAGCCCAGTTTCCCTCCAGACTCTGCCCTGCCACTCATTTTACTTCCTAATATGTGAAACACCCTCCCCTCCACTTGCCTTCTCCCCAAACCTTACTGTGTAGTTCATTTTGTTTCTCATATTCCCCTGCCCCTACACCCAGCATCCTCTGGGGCTCAATTCACTTGCTCTGTCAGGAAGCCATCGATTTCCTCATAAGCTACTTACACATCAGCCTTCCTCCTGAGACTATCAGAGCCATGATAGCTAGCAGAAGCACTTTTTGTTTTGCTTGCCACCATGTTCCTAGAACCTGTTACCCCCATAGTCTGCAGTATGTTTTTCAATGGATGGATGCTGATCTTAGCCACAGGTGAGCAGTCTTAAACACTAGATAGAGAAGCCAACACTGACTCAGCAACAACTCAGGGGCCATACGGTGCTCTGAATAGAAGATGGGAAGAGCCAAGCACCACACTAAGCAGATGATGAATTGCATTAGGCAGGTGAGCAGTAAGTCCAATGATGTGTGAGTCAGAGTCCAGATTGGCAGACTGGTGCCAAGAATTCAAAGTGAGTAAAAGCAAAGGACAGGGAAGGAAAAAAAATCGACAGGTCATGGTCACTCAAGTTACTGACCAATTAGAAAGGGATGCGTTTCATTCTAGCCTGTAAAGGTGGCTGTGTATTAGGTGTCCGTGATTTAGTCACCTGAAAATGAAAGAGTGGAATAAAGATGAGAGGAGGGAAAGGCTGTAAGGAAGGCGCTTAAGTGTTCCCCTTGTACACTGAGAAAATACAGGCCAGCAAGATAATCACATTTTTCAAGAAGTAAATGCAATTGCTAGGTGTTCACAGAGGGTCAGTTCTAGGACCTCTCCAATTTGGGACATCAAAAAAGAATAATCGTTTGCTTATATAAATTGTAACAAATAATGAGTTCTGTTATATTTTCATATATGTATGTAGTGTACTTTGATCACATTTAACTTTGATTACCCTCCTTCATCCTCCCTTGTCCTTCTGAATCCCAACCTCTCACATAATAGTGGTCCTCCCTCTACTTCCATGTCCTCCTTTTTCCCTCGATTCAAAAAATGAGGCAAAAGATGTGATATTTGTCATTTTAAGTCTGGGCTATTTTGCTTAACATGATGTCTGGCTCCATCTGTTTCCCTACAAATCATGTGATTTCATTCATCTCATTGCTGAATAATTCTCGGCTGTGTATGTCTACTGCATTTGCTTTTTCATCTCACCCACTGATGGGCATTGCACAGCTGAGTTGTTATGAATAGTGCCATAATGAGTGTGGCTGTGCAGGCATCTCAATTGCGCACAGCTTTGATTCCCTCAGCTGTGGTACAGCCACACCCAGGGGTGAGAGGACTGGAGCATCTGATGGCTAGAGGTCAGTCTTCTGAGAAGCCACCATGCTCACTTCCACAATGGCTGACTGATTTACACTTCCACCAACAAATACAGAAAGGTTTCTTTTTTTTTTTTTTTTTTTTTTTTTTTTTCCTCAACATCCTTGCCAACATTCTTTCTTTTTTTTTTTTTTAATTCCTTTAATGATGTTAGTTGCACCCCTATAAACCAACTGTATAGCATTTATTTATCCAAGGCTCTATGTGAAAAACACCTTTTTGGTAGATCTCTGGGTGTTTCTTATCTCTCTTTCTTTTGAGTTTTTTGTTGTTGTCGTGGTGGTGGTGGTTTGTTTGGTTTTTGTTTGTTTGTTTGTTTGTTTGTTTTTTGAGTTCTGGAAAATAATCTTCATGAGATTACAAGATAACTCTTGCATCTCTTCCACTCTGTAAACTGGCTGTCTTGTCTCCTTTGCTCAGCAGAAGCTCCTTCTATTTTGATGCAATCCCATTTTGCAGATCACTTTATTATATCTTGAGCTATTGAGGGCCTTTTCAGAGTCAAAATACAGCCTACACTTGTATCTTGAAAAACACCAAAATTGGTGCAAGCTGAAGGGGTGGGGTTTACATGTAACCTAGAAACATCTTCTTTAAGTCACTTCCAGACTACTAACGTGCCTAGCACAATTAAATGCTATGCAAATCATGGTTACTATACCATTTAGAGAACAACGGCAAGAAAACGTCTGCACGCGGCCAGTATAGATGTGGCTTTTCTCTGCACATTTTTCACCAGTGGTTAGTTGAACGTACAAGTGTGAAAGCATGAGCACAGAGAGCCAACTGCAGGCAGCTCGGTTGAGACAATGGCAGAGAAGTAAGCAGTTGCATTTCTGAGGCAAGCTCTCACTTCTCCTCATCTAGGGTCAAAAAGCATCCCATCTGTTCCTACGTAAAAGCAGGTCAACATGATAGAAATGAAAGACTTTTGGGATACTACTGAAAAGGAATGAGGTCACAGAAAGGGGAAAGAGGGTAACGTGAGGGTAATGGGGCATAAATATGATTAAAGCATATTACACACAATGAAAATATCATAATACAATCCATTATTTTGTAAAATTATTAGGCACTAATAAAATGTTTTAAATAGCCATTCTGTTTTTGTCAGACTCCTGGTCTCATCACCAAACCACCATGCCTTAAGTGTGAAACTGAAGTTTTATAAGCTCCTCATCTATTTTACTTTCTATTTTATTTTCCCCTTTTATTGAAGAAATAGATTATTTTCTCATGCGATATACCCTGATTACAGTTTCCTCTCCCTTTACTCCTCCCAGCTCTTCCTCAACCTCCCATTCCATCTGGATCTACTTCTTTTCTGCCTCTCATTAGTAAAGAACAGGCTTCTAAGAAATAACAAAACATAACAAAATAAAACATAAGACAAAGAAAATGGCATCAAAGTTGGACAAAGAAAAGCAACAGAAAGAAAGAGCCCAAGAAAAGGCACAAGAGTCAGAGTCACTCACTCAGGAGTCCCATAAAAATACTAAAGTTATAATATACCCTTATCTATTTTTAAATACCCAGCTTATGCCATGAAACAAAACTCCATACACACAGGAGAAAAGAATTCCAGGTGTTCTCTGACAATAGAGACGCATTATCAAGTAATCTGCCTGTGGATACCGATAAATAAGAATAATTAAGTCACTAATCTGGGTACCGCAGATTACAGGTCCCTTTTGACTTCTACCATCATGGCGTTCTCCGTCATGCATATAGTAAAGGAATGGAAAGTCTGAGGTACCCCAATACATGCGATGGCACCCCCACCCTCACTCCCTGTTAAGTAATCATGGAGAACTTCAACTTTCAGAGACGGCTCCGCTATAAACAAAATACAGGGTCATATGTAAAGTGCCAGCCTATATTTCTCAATCCTGACCTACGTTATGAACTTTTAGTTGACAACGGCTGAATAAAATGGCACTCACCACCATAGTCCACAAATGTACTTTGGGTGTATCACATAATTTCTCAGCCAATAAATGCTTGTCTGAATCAAAACGCATTGGAATTTTCATTTAAAATGCAAACTCCATGCAAAGTTGTGCACACACTCACAAGCCCTCACCATATCCCACAGAGGCTGTAAAGGAGGCAAATCAGAACTGGGCCTCCATCAACCGACCATGGAGCATTGGTTTATTCCAGCCTCCATGTGAGGACCAGCGCTCCATGTTTGTGTTAGCATCTTCCTTATCTTAAAAATCATGATTTATCTGGACCAACTTTTAATAAGGTCAGTGGTTATATCAACAAAAGGAATGGAATCTGGTCTTAAAGTAAAGAAGAGAAACTCTATGCAAAACGTCATGAGCGACAAAAGCACTAATCGGCTCACATCAAGAGGAAATGGCTTGAATAAAAACAAATGACTTGAATTCTTAAAAAATAAACCATTCTCGAATTATACAAATGCAATTTCCCACTCCAGTTTACTTTGGCCATATTACTTTTCTATTTGCTGATAAGCCAACAAGGATCTGAGAGCTGATTTCATCATAAAAATGGGCACCAGAGAACAAGACACAGTATCCACCATGACAGGAGTCTCCCTACTGCTCAAATCAGAGCTGCACAAGTACTAGAAATCCTTCGCTGGTGTGCCCTTTACTGCCATAACTTCATCCATGCAATGAGCCCGTGAGATTACTACCTACATGACCACTTTACACTTAAACAGAGGATCCGAAAGTTGGACTGCCAGGAAGACTGGTCATGAGCCAGCTTGAGTAAGAGATGTCATGAGCTTGGGCTGCCGGACTGCATGTTCATTATAAAGGCAAACATAAACACATGCGCCCCCATGCAGTTGCATGTGCACTCATGTGTGCATATGCACATACACACATACACACGCACACACTGTAATATGATAAGCAGAGATCAAAATGTCTGAACTTCCTGCAGCTTTCCAGGGAAAGAGGCTCCCAGTGTGAGCCTAGAAGTCACTCTTCTCTTCCTAATGGGTAGGCTCACTTTTCTAAGTTTCTCAATTAAAAAACATGAACTCTATCCACTGAAGTCTAAGAAGGCCCAAAAGAAAGCATCCGGATACACTTCCATCAATGCTATGGTCTTCAGCCTTATGGACCAAGCATTGTCATACTTACAAAAGATTTTACAGTGTCATTTCTTCTTCCTGGCTCATCTGCCATGACTGACCACCTTCTAGTTGTGGCTACAGCTAAGGGAAGCTATGGGTCTGGGATCTGGCTGACCTCCCTAGGCTTCCTCACCTGCAAACTCTTTCCCATATTTGAATGGCTTGGTAAGTAGTATAAAAACCATCCCATAAAAAAAAAAAAAACCTGTATCCTGCCAGTCGTGGTGGAGCACGCCTTTAATCCCAGCACTCGGGAGGCAGGGGTATGTGGATCGCTGTGAGTTTGAGGCCAGCCTGGTCTACAAAGTGAGTGCAGGACAGCCAAAGCTACACAGAGAAAGCCTGTCTTTAAAAAAAACTGAAAAAAAAAATCTGTATCCTGACTTGTCTGCCACAACCAGCAGCTTTTTTCTGCAGGACAAGAATGCGTACTGATTGTGGTTTATTCACCTACCTCATCCACTAGCGAATATCGAATATAAACAATAACATGTGATAAGCAGAATGTTAGGGCTCAAGAAATAATAATTTTTGCATGATATATAATGATTAGAAAACATGCTCTGAGGTACACTGTAATAGATGGGGAAGAAGGATAGGACTAACATAGATTCAGGAGACAGTTTCCTGAAGGAAGCAAAACTATGAGTGACAGAAGATTTGACTGTCTTTCTGTCTTCCTAGTGACCTTCTATAATGCTGGGGACAGAGGCACATGGAACAGTTTGTGACAGAGCCTGAGCTTTAGCTCCTGAATCCACTCTTTTGCTGGCCCGTTAGCAGTTTCCCTTAAGCAGTTCCGAGAGCCTTTACCTATGTTCTGATTCTCTCCAATACCTCAAGTCCAGCCAGGAGGAGCAGTCAGGATGCTAAGTAGATGAACGAGATGAGATGTTCCGAAAGGAGATGAGCCGACACAAGAAACTGCAGCCATCCCTGTCCATCGCTGACAATCAGGTCTGGCTTGAATCAATGTTCTCTAGCACTGCTCCATTAAGTCCCAGGACTTCCAACAGCATCAAGTCTGTCTTCTCCTCCTGGCTTTATCTCCACCTTATCGTTTTAAGACTCAAAATAATAGCAGCTTGACCACCTCCCCCAACTCAAGAAACACTTGTGAGTTGACCTCAACCAGCTCGGGATTGACAGATAGAGAAGAGAGAAGGAGGGAAATGTGTCCAGTTACACCAAGAAGATTTAGTTGCCAGTGTGGAGTTCCTCTGGACAAGGGTAAGGTCAGAGAATGGCTGGACGCAGGGAGCATATGCACACATCCACGACTGCGTTCAGAGACTCAAGCTTTGCCGTCTGGAGAGAACAGAAGCAGAGCTACCTCTCTCCATCCCGTCTGATGATGTGGCCAGGATACATCTAGACCTCCAGATTGATGTCCTAGGCAAGCAGCGTGGAGATTGAGGGTCACTGTCCCCAGCAAGAGAAGCCTGTTGAACTGAACCCTTCTGGCTGTGAGCATGCATTAAGACAAAGCACGAAGTATGCTTGTCGCTTCGTAGCGCTGGGCTGGGTACCTTGTAGATACAGGAGAAACTTTCACTAAGTGGCCCACAATTTAGAAGATAAGTTCCCTGTCCTCAGAATAGCGTTTAACCCATGAAAAGACAACGTCCTAAAACAAACACCTACTGTATAGAGTAGATCTCGAAAGAGTGTCCGTGTGTTCAGAATAAGCGAATGGACATGATAAAGTCCATGTCCAGAGTGTCCTCCAAATGTGGGCACGTGCGGTAAAGGACCTGAAGGGGCTCCAAGCTTGCAGTTGCTTTGTTTCAACCTTGGCAGCCCTGCCACTTGGCTCCCACATTCAAAGGGATGATGTATTTCCCCATATTTATTATTTGCACTGGTCTACTAGGAAAAAAGAAGGGCAGCAGGCGATGTGTCTCAGTGCTCCTGCCAGGAATAACAGAGAGGCCTTGCACCAGTGCCTCATTAGCTTATGGAAAACAGTTCCCCAAGGAAACTGCAGGGTGTAAATAAATTTAAAACATTTCAGCCTTTTGAGGCCTGCAGATGCCAAATTTGTAAAACAGCGGTGGCTCAAGATCGCAGTAACATTCTGTTGCACGTCTCGTAAATTTAGAATAAGGCCTATAGTTCATTTATTAGCAAAATAATGTGATATCGTGGACAGACTTTCTTAATGTCATATATATCACTTTGTTATTCATAAAGCCAGAAACTATCCAGTGGTGTAGCTGGGAGTAAAAGAACATAGTAGTTCTAGAAAGAGCCATACATAGGACTTTCTAACTTGAGGCACTGCTTAGACACCTCTGAAGATGCTTCACCATCCCTAGAACACCAGCTAAGCCTGGAAAAGCCCATTTGTTGTCCTTGCTCAGATATGATGCTCAGAGAATGGTGCAAACAATCAATGGGACCAGTTGAAGCATAAGTCTCTAATTGAATACTTCTCTACCAACTGTTACGATGTCATACAAAGGAGTAGGATTGTGGAGCTGGAAATCATAAACAAGTATAGTTGAACCCCCTAGGTTTATACAAGAACGCTGAGACCCAGAGAGGCAAAGTTATTTGCTAGAATCTCAGCACCACAGGCTGGTGACAGAGCTGGAAGGAGAGCCTGAGTTTTGTTTCCACTGCTCAGAAGACTTACAGGGCTGGAGCTGTACAGCACTCGGCCCCTTGCTGGCACACCATGAGTCCTTAGACACCAGCTAGGATTGCCCTCTGCTGTCATTATCTTGAATTCTGCTCCCCCAAGGTGGTGACTAAAGAGCTAGTTTTCCTCTTTTTCCAACAGTGATAGCTTCTCAAAGAAGCTCAAATAGGAATTACAGTTACTCACATGTTATCAGAATATCTCAGTGCCTTCCTAGCTCAGAGTTACTATCATGTTCGTTAATTGACCATCTCCAGTGGCAACACCCACATCCAAGAAATAAACATTCTTATCTCTTTCAATAATACAAAATACATGTCCCAGTAAGTCATACTTTATTCGCTGGGCAGCATGAGAATGTAAACTCCAATGCAGGTAGCAACTGCATCTGTCTTGGTATCATTATAAGCCCCAAATCCTTGAGTATGGAAAACATTGAGTAGGTATTGGAGAGGCGTTAAGAGATGACGAGGACACAAAGGCAAGTAAAACACTCTTCCTCCTTGAGGACCCACTCTCTGCTGACACTGAACAGGTTTCATGTTTTAGTCCACAGCCATTCCTGTAAGCTGGTGACACTACCTAATGTGCCTTTTCTCCAGGGTGACTCAAACTCTTGTAATTCAAGAAGATCCCACAGGTAAGAGTTCATATCAGACAGTCTTTAAATAATAGTTCCAGCAATTTTCACACACCAAATATGTCAGAGAAAGACATTTCTTAGGAGGTAAATGGGCGCTGGGGCTGTGTCATGTATGAAGGCTATGTACCTTCGGCTATGTAGTTAAAGGCCTACGCATTTTTTAAAGAAGCAATGAGAAAATAAATTAGGCTCAATTTGATTCTCATCAGATACAGTGTGTCCATCTAATGCATTGCATGACATGAAGCTTTTTAGCCTGTACCGAAGGCACATAGCACCTGGGCTACCAGAGCAAGGATCTCAGCTCAAGGTCTTTTTTTTTTTTTTTTAAGGCTGAAAGATAAATGTATTCCTTTCTTAGCCAAGGTCAGCCCTGGATGGGGCACAAGACTCTTAACTGTGTCCCTGAAGTCCCTGTGATCCCACATTGTTTATCCTATTAAAATCAGTTTAATTCATCTCATTGTCAGTTAAGTGTCACTCTATGACAGTGACCCTCCCTCTCTTCTGTTGATTTTTTTTTTCAGTGTACCTCTATATTTATTCATGTCTTCATATTTCTGTCAACGATATTCTCGGTTTCTATATAGAATCCTGAACATCTTTTTTTGGATTAATTGTTAGGCATTAGAGTATTTTCAGATTTACTATTCATTCTGTTTTAAAAATTGTAAGTGTTAAGATTACAGGGACATAGAAATTAGTCTGTAAAACTGAACCAGCTGTCTTGCTTAACTCTTTTTTTTTATTATTATTTATTCTTGTTACATCTCAATGGTTATCCCATCCCTTGTATCCTCTCATTCTTCCCTCCCTCCCATTTTCCCCTTACTCCCCTCCCCTATGACTGTGACTGAGGGGGACTTCCTTCCCTTTTATATGCTCATAGGGTATCAAGTCTCTTCTTGGTAGCCTGCTATCCTTCCTCTGAGTGCCACCAGGTCTCCCCATCCAGGGGACGTGGTCAAATATGAGGCACCAGAGTACGTGTCAGCACAAGGTCTTGAATCAGAATATAGAGACTAGTGCCAGCAACTAATGCCAGCCCTAACGAACGAGTAGCTGGGAGTGCCTGGGGATTCATACTCAACATTCCCAATCCAGAAGGGAACTCAGCAGCGATTCCTGCGGTGCTCCTCACACATCGAAGGATGAAGGACCTCAGGGTTCCCTGAAGGAACTCTTATTAGCACAAAGAGCTGACCACGCCCCTAGCTCCTGGAGTGGAGCCTGGGAGTTTATATTCCTAACAGGTTTCAAGGGGATATTGAACTGGCCTGAACAAGAACTCCCGGGAGTAAGGAAGGATGATGCACGTGTGTCCCAAGGGTGCATTACTCCTGATTCCTTGGTCTCCAGCCCTTACTTCGTGGATGTAGTAGAAAATAGGAAACAGCCTGATACAGAAGCCCAAAAAAAAAGGCAAATTAAAATGGCCCTGGTGTTGGAAATAGAACAGAACCAAGTCAGGAAGTGGCTAAGAAAACTTGACAGGAAAAGCAGATAAGAAGAGACCACAGCACAGGGACTGTACCACAAAATTAGGGACCCCTCAGACCCTGTGGAAGCCCCCTTAATTGACCTCTTCCTATTATTTCAAGCCCCATCCCAGAGGCTACACGTGCATCAGGAACCACAGCGCATCCTGTTTCACAGATACAGAAACAAAGACCTAATGACTCTAAGTACTATGAAGTCTTCAACTCATATTAATATCAGGGAGTCTTTCCAGCTACTCTGTCTTCTTCTGCCACCACTACAGAAGCCCAAAAGGGGAGGGACTCGGTGCTCCACAAGTAATGACATAGCTGTGAAGAGGGACAGCATGGCCAGCAAGTGGCTCAAGTCCAGCTTTGGGAGTGAAGAGAGTTGCACTCAGATTGGTGCATCTCCACTTAGGATCCATGAGGTCTTGACAAACCATTTAATCTGACCCCAGTTTCCTTATCTGCATAAAGGGTGCCTTAGTACCTACGTTCCAACATTGTTTTATTTTAATTTATTTATTTTACTTATTCACTTTACATCCTGATCATTGCCTCCTCCCTACTCTCCTCCACGTCCCACCCTCCATCCCTCCTCCCCCCTATCCCCTATCCCCCTCTCCTACTCCTCATAAAAGAAGAGCTCCCCCTCACCAACCCACCCCCCAGCACATCAAAGCATATCAGGACTGAGTGCATCCTCTTCTCCTGTTCCCTGGCAAGGCAGCCCTGCCAAGAAGAAGTTATCAGAAAGCAGGCAACAGAGGCTATGTCAGAAACAGCCCACCCCAGCCCCACCCGCTCCCCTTACTAAGGGACACACATGAAGCCAGAGCTGCCCATTGGCTACATCTGTGAGGGGGCTTACGTCCAGTCCATGCAAGGTCCTTGGTTGATGCTCCAGTCTCTGCAAGCCCCTCTGGGCCCTGGTTAGTTGACTCTGTTGGTCTTCTTGTGGAATTTGTGTCCCCTCCCAATACTTCTATCCTTCCCCCCACTTTTCCACAAGACTTCTTACACTTTGTCCAATGTTTGGCTATAAATTTCAGCATCTGTTTTGATCTGTTGCTGGGTAGAGCCTCTCAGAGGACAGCTATGCTAGTCTCCCATCTGCAAGCATAGCATAGTATCATTAATAGTGTCAGGGGCTTTCAATGCCCCTCAGAGACTTGAGAAGGAATAAAACTTAAAATCCTGAATGAACCAGGAGTGCATGTTAGCAGCTCCCAAAATGTACAAATTGATTTAGATGGTTTACAGCCTGAACAGTCACCCAACACTCTCTATAACGTTGGAGCCTCATATTCTTGTGCTAAAATCTGACAAATATTTGACATGCCTATGTTTTGTATCAATATACTAAATTCTATACCAATGACATAGACAAAACCTTCATTATGAGTGACAATTAAGGCCTTGAGTTAAGGAGTATATTCAATCATGTAGCTTTTGTTCTATCCTCCCTCTATGTTCCTATGTCTCCTTTTCTTTCTTTTCAGCTCCCATTTCCTTACTTACATATGCAAGATAAAGGAAAATTGAAGGCCAGATAGTATAGTTTTACAGTCAAGCTTAGTTAGTTAGGGAATAAGATCTTTTTAAATCAAAATAACAAAGTTAAGTTATTAGAGTTGAGATAGGATAGACATTGAATTCATTCAGAAATTTAGACCCAACAAGACAAGAAAGATGTTTACTTCAAGCTGGACAAATACAAATAGCCAAACCACTATGAATGTAACATTTATAGAATTCATGATCGTCACATGGTTCTCCCTGCTGTATGAAGTTGGTTTTATACATGTGTAATAAAATAAAAGTTTTTTAGGTTTTTTGAGACAGGGTTTCTCTGTGTACCCTTGGCTGTCCTGGAGTCGCTTTGTAGAACAGGCTGGCCTCTAACTCACAGTGATCTGCCTCTGCCTCCCAAGTGCTGGGATTAAAGGCATGCACCACTACGCCCAGCAATAAATATTTTTTTTTTAAAAAGAAAGAAGTTTAGGGGGGGAAGTAGCTATTTTAATAGGCCATGAGTAGTGAGAATGGTCTATAATTTTTTTAAAAAGTAAATATAACCAAAGTCCATTATAAAAAGTATGAAAATGTCACAAGAAATCACATTGTTTGGTCAAGCTAACATACAAACAAATATAAAAATAAAATAAACAAACCCCAAGGGAAGAAAAAAGTGTCAGGGCTTGGTTGGCTCTCTCCCATGGGGTGGGTCTCAGGTTGGGCCAAGTGTTAGTTAGACATTCCCTCAATCTCTGTTCTATCTTTACCCCTTCTTAACAATCTATACAATTTACTTTAAAACTTCAGAATCCTAGTAGAGTTTGTAAGTAGTAGACATTCAAAATTCAAGATGGCAGTGGTGCTGGTATTAGGGAAAACACTGAAATCCGGTCAAGGAGTTAGAAGAACATTTAATACCTTTAAATAAAATTTAAGTGTCCAAGGTTTAGAGAAAAGCTATACCCAATACCAAGACAATTGACCACTGATAGTTACCAAAGCAGAATGTGAAATATCAAGAAACATTAGAGACTGAAAACATTTTCAAAAAAATAGAACAAAATACATGTTCTAGAAATTCCAGACATTTATGGCTGAGCCTGTAAGCATGTGGTACTTGGAAACCACAGTAAATAGTTATCTTTCTTTAATTTTTTACATTTATTTATTTTATTTTATGTATATAAGTGTTTTGGCTACTTGACTACATTTGCACTACAAGTGTGCCTGGTGTCAGCTGAGGTCAGAAAAAGCCATCAAACCCTTAGAACTGAGGTTGTGAGGTGCCATTCGGGTGCTGGGAGCAGCAAGTGGCTCTTAACTGTTGAGCCCTAGTGAAGAACTCTTGAGTAGAAAGTTATCCCATAATATCAACAAACAATACTGAGTTGAGATGAGAACTACTTTACGTCATCTTGAAGAGACAGCAGATTGCACTGCAACATAAAGAAGGAAAGTTGTAGAAGTAAGGAGAGAAGTAAGGGAAGGCTGGGAAGAACAAGGAGTGGAGGGGAGTGAAGCCATAGCGGGAGATCTCTCTGAAGAAGACTTTGCTCCAGTCCCTGCACCTGGCCCTGGACCAAAACCTTCTTAATACAGGCGTTGTTCTTCGCCTTTGCATCCCCAGGAATGAGCTCAGTGCCTAGAACTTTAGCAACCCCTTTTGTGAAAGCCTCATTGGGAAGCCAGGACTATGAGGACAGCCTTCTCAGAAGCTGGGCCAGTCCCTCTACTATGCTTTACGCACCATTCAAAAAAAAAAAATCCCCTTATTCTCCATAGTCCACAGTACAAAACGCAGAGTCATTCTTAGCCCAACATTCCAACCCCATTCTATTTCCCTTTGCAGTGCTGTTCCCATCCCTTTTCCTTAATCAGCTCTCTGCTCCTGCCAAACAACTTTATACACACCCTCCTTCCAAGGTGCCTTTAATCCCCCTGCCTCTGTCTACCCTTCATTGTCTCTAATATAAATGTGCCCTCTTTCTTTTTTCATACCTTTGAGATCTTTTCTCTAAAAATTTCTCCTATCTCCCGTTTACCGGTTCTGAGTTCTTGTTTCTCTCCCGCATACACAGCATCCATAAAATGACATCTTTTCTTTGCATGACATTGTGTTTGTATGTGTCTCCACATTAGCTACAAGCACTACCTCATCCTCTCCTTATTCCCTGGGAGCTAACCCTCGGGAGCCATTCTGTGCTGCTGTCAATGATGGAAAGCAACTCTAAGGCATCTGTGATGTCCATTACTCAGATTCAAGGCATCATCTCCTCCCATGAGCTTCTGCAAGTTCTTTCAGATGCCCTGACTAGCCAGGACAAATGGAAACACCACCATCAACACATGCCCTGCTGCCCCAGGCTCACAGGCTCTCACACGAGAGCAGCCACTTCCCTAGATGACGCATTTGTTGGTTCGTAGTTGGTCCTTCTAAAAAGTACAACCTCCTTAGACCTTCATTCGTAAATGTCTCTGCCCTTCGCATCAGGTTATCATCAAGATAAATGAGGTAGCAGATCTGAGAAGGATCTGAGACTCTAAAGCTCTATGCCAAAGGGAAAAAAAAAATGTGGTGTTGTTGTTAGGAAGCCTGTGCAGCCCTGGGAGTTCTCTGGGAGTTCACTTGGCTTGGTCCCTTGGCATTCTAACCAATTAGAATGATGGTCTCCCTCTCTTAGAGCCTAGTTTTATTTTTCTAATTAATCAGGACAAGACTAAAAAGCCTGGGAGAGAAACTGGTTCTGAAAGGAACCCTCAGGCAAGAGGGAATCGTAAGAGCTCATTGTACAGCACTTCCTCCTGTGATCAGTCCGCCTTCTGACACTCAGGAAGCGTGTCTTTACTTTCTGGTGCTTTAGAAGCTAGCCCTGGACACCAACAGGTTAGACAGCCCAGAACAGAAAGTCAGGTTGGCTTAAGGGTCGCAGTACCCCCCCCCCAAGGCATCTCTAGTTCCATGGTTAGGTATGTGGATTTCACAGCATCCAGGAGAAAAGTCACCAAAAATGTACCACACTAGAATCCCAGGGGTTCTACATTCTACTAAGGAGTTAAAGTTGAGAATGTACCCAAAAAATAACCACGCAGGGATCTGAGGAGATGGCTCAGTAGTTAAAAACAGTCATTGAAAAACAAACACTCATTGCACTTGCAGAAGACTTGAGCTCTGTCCTCAGCATCCATGTCAGGCTCCTCAGAACTCTCTCTAACTCCAGATCCAGGTTAGCCAATGCCTCTGGCTTCCGCAGATACCAGCATTTACAGGCACAGACCCATTATTATTAATGACAGGTTTATTATTTAAAAAAAACAATAAAATAAATGTTTTTTTAAAGAAATAAAGTTCTTTTTTCTCTACAAGATATCCTGATTACACTAGAGGTAGCTAGTGTAAGCTACCCTGACAGGCTTAACTAAGCTACCTTCAAATATCTATTGAGTGCTTACTGTATGGCCAGCAGGGCCATAAGGCTAGCCAAACTTTAGGATACTTCTATAAGATCTCAAAGCATTGCTGGTTCATATATAGGCTCTGTTTAGACAAGATCTTTCTGCTATCCTCTCACCAAATTCACTTTCAAGCCTCACATCCTACAAGTGAGGATATCGTGGTGGCATTGGTGTGGGGCTTCGCCTAAAGGGTCTCTTGTTCTTTTGTCCCTTACTCCACCCCGTGCACAAAGATACCATGTGAGCACACAGCAAAATGGCAGCCAAGCTTACACATATAAGACCAGAGGAGCCATCTCAGGATGAAATCCACCTTTCTAGCACTTGGATCTTGAACTTCATGACTCGAAACTATGAGAAACGACTGTCTATGCTATGAGTCACCTCATAGCTGGCATTTGAAATGGCAGCCTGAGCCATCTCTCAAGGTGGAAAGTTGGGTTCTCTCATCTCTGAGTATGAAAACTGAGGTTTAGAGAGGCTGAGTAATCCATGATGACAAAGGCAGCAAATCTAGAGTCAGGTTTAAGTCTTCATTCAGTGGCTGTGCTAGAAAAGACTGCCAGCTAAAAGTGTCTACAATAGAGCCATCGATGCAGCAATAACCAATGATGACATGTAGGGAGCATGAGTCATGTTAAGGTAACACATTAAAACTCCTGCCATCCTTGTAACAACCCTTTGAGGTATGCACCACCATTATCCCATTTTATGACAGCTATTAAAGAAGACGGTATTTCCTGGACCTCTTCATTTCTGACTCCTGTAAGTGTGTGTTTATCCCATGTCTCTCCCTGTATCCAAATACTTAAGGAAAATCCTGTGTCATCTTATTGGGTCATGGTGTCTTTCCAAATGGTCTTACATTCTTTGTGGAACAAGTTAGGGTGTGCCCCGACTTTTCTTCTAATCCACAAACCAGTGATATGTCAAAGCCACATTGGGCTCACAAGAATGGGGTCTGGAAAAGAGCCAGACAAGATGCTTTCTGCTAGTAGTTTCTTACTCTCTGTCAGTTCACACGAAGCCCAAGGTCTGGTGCTGAGGGAGGCAAATCATATCCAGGCACACTCCAAGGAACAGGTCCAACCCCACTTCTCTGGCAGAGATACAGCTCAGCTCCCACCCCTCTCCTCCCAGGCCTGCACGAGCATCTGCCAGCATCACGCCTCTCAGGTTACACTGGACGGTGGAGGGGCTACCTCCATCGCAATCACTGCACATATGGGCCACCAGTGCCATCAACCTGGATATTGTAGAAGGTGCTGGGTCGTGTCCCACAAAGATCAGAAATGCAGCCCTTGCCTTCAAGCCTGGCATCTTGTGAAACTCCTACAGCTGTCCAGCCCTCCCTTAGCCCCCTCAGCTTCCTGGGGTTGGCTTCCTCCTTTTGCAAGGCTTTAGGGTAAAGCCTGACATCACAGCGTGCCCAGAGTATGAAGTCATGTGTGGCCATGTGCCAAGAAAGTGTCTTTATTCCTCATTGGACGCCCTCTCCTCCAGCTGAGCATCCTGAGAAAGAGCTGTGGACCCTCAGAGATGATTTCAAGACTGACAGCCACCTGTTCAGGCTCCTAACTGATTTCCATTCAGGACCCAAAGTCACATCAACTCCATGTCCAAGTGCTATGGTAGTCAGGATAGATAGGGAAAGTGTGTTTTTCCAAAAAGAGCACACCTCACATTTCAGTACTTAAATTTGTTCCAGGTTTGCCTGTGGTGGTTTTTCTTATGTTGGCAGAACAGCTGTTGCCTTTAGACTAGTGATTCCTAAGGACTGTGAGCCTCCTCCCTCAAGCACCAACTGATACTGTAAGGTTGCCCCTGTCTGTGTTCAGGGCAGTCAGGACTGTAGGTTTGACAGGATGGGATCTGAAAAGCCCATCTGATATAGCACCCTCAATCTGCAAACTCCAACCCCTTACTCCAGAAAGGCCACTCATCCTCTTGTTAGAAATATCTATCTTGGGTCATTCTTTCAGGTAAGAAAGCCAATCAGGAGCTAAAACTCACAAAGGATCATGGCTAGTTTCTTTCCAACTGATAACATCTAGACAAAAGGTCTGAAGTTTACACACTTGTTCCAACATGCAAAACGGCTGGTCTTCACTTTTTCTACATCTGTACAGAAGTGGGTCAAAAGCCCCCATTCCCATACACAGAAGAAAAAAAAAAAAAAAACAGTGGCCGTAAACCTTCCAGCGGAGTTTCTTCACTCACTTTCTTCCTATTTAAAGTGGCTTCATTTGGGGTAAATATTTTGCTAAGATTCAAACTCATGTTCAGGGAAAAGACAGTTACTGGGCACAAGGTGACACTTCTACATCCTTGTGAGAACAAAGCCAAGGACATCCTGAAACCCTCTATCTGCTGATGACTGTGATGTCACCCAATGTCTGGAGACTTCAGCTTTTACTGCAAATTCTTCTCGGGTGTCCACAGATGGACATGTAATCTATACTGGTCCATTACCTTGACCAAGGAAGGACTCCAAAGGGGCCCCATTGGCTGACTCAGCCCCACTCTGACTCTGGCTGTCCTAGAAATCCTCCAAGAACAGTTACGCGCTTCCTCTGCCCTAGGAAATGGCTACCACAAAGCCTCTGGAGGCTCGTGTTGTCTCCTCACCACGGTCACCCCAAGGGGAAGGATTGACACTCAACTTTCATGTATTTTCTTATGCACACCAAAGGCGAAAGTCCCAACCACATCCCAACCCTTCCGCTCTGTAGCAGTCTAAATGATCACTACGTGTATGCCTGCAGTAGCCTCACAGCGTGTCTTCCCATTTCTGCCTTTCGAAGTGGTCCTTTGAGAATGAGTTTGAGATCGTACCACCCTTTTACTTAAAGCCTCTCTCAGTGACGCATCCCCTTAAGCCCACACCGCTCTCTCCCTAACTTCACTCCTACCTGCTTTGACACTTGCTCACTCCACTCACAGGCCTCCCTACTGAGTCCATCCTAGGGCTGTAAAGTGAAAAGAGGATGGGAAAAAGTGTCAATTAGGACTAAGCAAGGGAAAGGCAACAGACGTCTCAGAGTGGACTGTGACAGGCACAAGATACACCATTAATTTGGTCCCTCTGCGCAACTCTCTCTCTCCCAAACACCACTTAGCCAAATGCTTCTCTCCTTCCTGCCTTGCTCATCCCTCATCTTTCCTACAGCCTCTCCTGTCCATTTGATATGGACCCCGTCCTCTGGCACTCACAAGTCTCCTTCCTCTGTTCCACATCTCTATCCTTTCATAGCACTTGCTGCTTAGCTTTCCCTTTTTGTCACTCGCCACACCTGTTTGTGTTATCTTTCCCATGCCTCGCCCTGCCCCACTCTCCTAGAACAAGACCAGCGCGGCTCATTACTGCATCCCTAGCATTCAGAGCAAGTTACTGTGCCCAGTAGGAATCCAACACATGTTTTTTTTAACAGACAAGTGAACTTCCTGGATTCTTTGCATCCACATAGGAAGAATCCCTGCTTCTGCTTATACATCGTCGTAGGCCATCATTTCCTCCATAGCCAACCTAGAGAGGAGTCTCCGTCTCCTGAAATGCCAAGCTTAATTTAGAGATGCAAGATTCCTTCTGCTTCTGCCTTCTCCCTCAACCTATTCAACATCTATATTTATATTTTCTCCCTGCCTGCCATTCTTCCTTCCTCTGGCCCTCTCAGTTGAAGGGAACCTCATCTACCTCCTGTCCTGTTCTCTCTCCATGTACTCCTTGGGCTCTAATATACTGAGCTGTATAACATAATGAGAGTTGGTGGATGGACTCTCGTTTATATTTCAGGAAACCCTGTATCAGAAGATTATAGATTGAGAGCTGCCCCTGCCCTTCACTGGCTGCAGCACTCAGGAGAGCAGGCGAAGACACATACCTCACTTGGGCAGCACAGTAGAGCAGGCTCTGGCGGCATGGGATCAGATGAGCTCAGCCCAAAGACATGAGCACAGGAGAACTGGCCCTGTCCCTTGCCTGGGCAACATGGGAGAGCAGGCCTTGGTGGTTTGGACCCAGGAGAGCTGGTCCCACACCTTGCCAGATGCCATAGGCAGGAGAGCTGGCCCTACCCTTCACCTGGGCAAAGCTGCCCTGCTGGCAGGGGTGCAGGAAAGAGGTGGAATGACCCACTCAGGTACCACCCAGACCCAGATCCATGGCTTTGAGTTGTCCCACCCCAACATCTACCCCATCTATAAACTGATGGAGCATGCTAAGGGCCTGTCCTACAGATTTAAAGCTGCAGGATCTCCGTGACACAGGGCAACAACAGAACATACAAGAGGAGTCCAGGTGAGGATCTAGTATTGATAGTGTAGCAGAAGCCAGAAGCCCTGAACCAGATATGACTCATTTGCAATGAACATTACAAGTAAAGCTGTTTGGGTAAAAGAGTATACAATGCGACACACTGTGACACATGGCAGCCTCCATGGTGAGATGTTTTTGTATGTTTGTTTTCTTTTGGGGGGAGGTCGCACGGGTAAAGGGTGGATATGGAGAAATGGAGAAATGAGTGGGATTGGGGCACATAATGTGAAATTCACAAGGAATCAGTAAAAAGTTTCTTTTAAGATTATAGATCATAAATGGCACAAAAATAAATTGTAGCAGTTATTAGAAAATTATAAATAAATAGAATTACTTAAAAACAAATAGACAAAATTCAAGTCTTTTCCCTCTACATATCAAAGCCAAGCTATTTTCCATATATTCTCTTGTTGTCTCTGACAGAGTATCAAGTTTAACATACATGAAAAAAATGTACTTCCTTCATGATGGCAAACACATAACTTTAGTCCTTTCTCTTATGAATTCTTCCTCCATGGATAAATATATGTTTTTAAGACCTGCCTATAGCTTGATCTTTTTAGATGATCTTGTAAATACATATGTTGTAAGTATGCTGCACCAGTGTCACACTGTAGCTCCCATCGCAGCCTTACTTGGTTCTTACAGACTAAATAGTCCTGGCCTGTCTAATCATGTCTACTTAGGACCTAAATTGTTCAAAATGTCCTTCTCATGAAACAAGAAGTGGGTAGATATGCCTGATGTCCCAAAACAAGGCATTTGAGAAAGACAGCACTTCCCTTTCCCCCTTCCCAAGCGGCTCTGAAAAGAAAACTTTACTTCCTGCCCACCCACTTCACCCAAGCGCCTCCTATCTTATGGTCCAAGCTAACTTTACACTTCCCATAACCCAGGTCCAACCCTTTTCAGAGACTAGCAGCCTAGTGTGAATAAATAGCAAGTGCTCTTTCAAATATGAACCCAACAAATCAAGGGGGCAGAACAGAAGGTTCCCATGTATGTGAAAAATCTAGTTGGACACTGTGCCAAAGAGAGGAACAGCAGTGAAGAGGAAGTAGAAAAGAAAAAGGGGAAGATGACAACCCTTGGCATTCTGTATATGCCACGCACTGTGGCAAACTACCCTACACAAACACTTCACTTAGGCCTTCTCTCTGTGATAAATATTTTTCTTTCCCATTAGAAAAGAGAAAACTGACTAATTCAAAAAGATTGTTACATGAACTCTCATAGGGTCAGTGAAGTTAATAAAAAACTTATGTGCAGTGAACATAGACACAATGGAATAACTAAAGCACAGGTTCCATCCTTAAGATACACAAATGGCTAAGGCATGAGTTAGTAGACAGTGGTTGATCAGTCTCTGAATGGTGAAATGTGCTTTCCTCTACACCTAACTTCCTACATCCTTGAATTTCCTGCAGCCTAGTAACCATGGGGCCATTGCATTTGTCCAGTGGGTCACCTGAAGAACCGTGGCCAAAGAAGATTGACGATTTCCCCCTGTATCATCTGTCTTAGCTAGAGTTTCTTTGCTGTGAAGAGACGCCATGACCAAGGCAACTTGAAAGGCAAACATTTAACTGGGGCTGACTTAACACTTTCAGAGGTTTAGTCCATTATCATCTTTGCAGGAATCATGACAGCATCCAGGCAGACATGGTGCTGAAAGAGCTAAGCAGGTAACATAAGAAGCCTGCCTTCCACAGACAGGCAGGAGAGACTGGACTCCACACTGGGCAGAGCCTGAGCCAAGGCCCTCCCTCACAGTAACACACATCTTCCAACACCTTCTAATAGTGCTACTCCTCATGGCCCAGGCATTCAAACAAATAAGTCTATGGGGGTAAACATATTCAGACCACCACACCATCCAAGTGGGAGCCCAGCGTAGACTGAGAGCATAAGCAATACCTCTACCTCCTCTCCATGGTGGACAGAACCAGAAGAAATGCCTAGAAGAACTGGCACCTCCCATTGCCCCTCCTACCAAATGACTTAACTCTCAGTTTTGTCCAGAGTTTCTAAAAACCCATAGCTTCTCCAGATAATAGTGAAGAGTGCAATCTGAGTTCATTTGGGCCATTCTTTGTGCTAGAGGCAAATGTCTACTCAGCTCAAGAACATTCAGAAGACAAGAGTGGGTATTCACATCCATGACTATCACACAGGTATTGAAAATAAAAGATAGAGAAGATGCTGTCATCAAGATTTATGCTTCCCAGCAGATGTGGGAAATCTACAAAAGTTATGTGACTCACCAAAACTCGGGGTTAATTGGTATGTCATAAGAACATAAGCCAGAGACTTCTAAAGGTGACCATTAAATATAACAGCCAATCTTCTAAAGGCAGGAAGGCATTCTTCAGAGTCTCTTGTTAAACTCGTTTGTACTATCAGCAGGTGGCTTCTCTTTAAAAGAGCCCTGTGGCTGGAAACTTTGTATTTGGCAAGACTAGGGGAAAGTGGCTCTTTTTTCTTAAAATAAAATGTAGGCTCAATTTTCTAAACAATTATACTTTATTATGAACTCATTGACAGTGTACCTCACTTACAACCCACTAACCCAAACAATAGGAAAAGGAGATTAAAGAACACGATAATGAAACCTTAAGGATATCAGTTCTGAGGAACAATTCTCCGGGTGTAGTCAGCAGGACCTCAGCAAACCCACAATTCAACCAAGGTTGCTGCTGGAACCTGGAACAGCAGCCGAGGCCCCGAGCCTCAGCCAGAGCCCAAAGCCTTGAAGCTTTCCCTGGAGCAGCTCTCTCTAGGAGAGTCTCTCAAAGAACAGCCAAAACAATCCAAGCCCTCTCTCAAGCCTCTTGTTTTGGGTATATGTATGTATGTGTGTGTGTGTATGTATATATATATATATATTCTCTCAGAGTCTCTACTAGGATGTTTTCAGCTGGCAACATCCAAGCTCCCCGACAAAGTGGTTCGACTTCTAAGTGGAAAAACATCCTGCTCTCTTACAAGTCTGTTTCCCATCCCACACTTGGGATCAAAACAAAAACACGTTTATCTCTCCTACGATAGATAGATAGATAGATAGATAGATAGATAGATAGATAGATAAATAGATAGATACCTCCTCATTCTCATTGCTGGGATAACAACTATGCACCACCATATCTGGCTTTCTAAGAACTTATAGTATCTGTAAATATCCACTCAGTGAATGTCCATGGTTCCACAATGGTTATCACCAACTACTTTTATCTTTTGCAATTTGCACTGTAGATAGAGTGAAAATAAGAATATAGTCAACTGCAGCTAGGAAACTAATGTGATAATTACTAATCAGCTGGGTAAGAGAGATATCCAGCAAGTATGGAGGACAAATAAAGAGAGCACCAGAGATGCTTTCAAACTTCTTAATAATAATAAATAACAAATTATCTCTCATCACCACTGCTAGTTCACTACTTGTTGATTTTCCTGTCACTTGAACCCAAAGGCATCCTATAAAAACAGTCTTCCTACTTGCTTTGAAGTTCCTAAAACAAATCCCATTCTACCAAGTATTAGCAATTATTGTAGATTTTTACTGAAAATCTAATGCAACTATGTAAAAAGAGGTTAACACACAAGTTATTCAGTAAAATTTAATTAAAAACTCAGATTAAGTCTGTTTCCTTCAACAGTTCTAGTTTGGTCCTGTTTTCCTCACGATATTCTTCCCTGAAATTTTGTTGTCTTCAGTCTTCACTGATCTCTACAAATTCACAACTTCTATCCTCTTCTTTCATCTCCAGCTATTGTCTTCATCCTTGATTTACCCATCTTGGATGCTTCTGCCCACTGTTCTACTGGCCTGTCTTAATGAAGTCTGTCCTCCTTAGAAGGCAGAATCTATGGCTAGTATGCTAGTTTCGTTTCCGTTGCTATCATTAAAAGCAAGTTAGGGAAGAAAGGGCTCATTTGGTTTACAATTACAGATTACAATCCATCATATAGGGAAGTCAAGGCAGCAGAACTTGAGGTCTCATGCACAGTGAAGAGCAGAGAGAAATGAATGCATCACACCTGCTTGTTTTCTTGCTCATACTTAGTTCAACCTCTCTGTGCTTATTGAAGTTCAGGACCACCGCCACCCTTGCCTAGGGAATGCTGCTGCCCACAGTGAGATAGGTTTTCTTACATCAGTTAACCCAATTAAATCATCCCCCATAAGCATACTCAATGTAAATAACCCCTCATTAAGACTTTCTTCTCAGATAATTCTAGGTTTTGTCAAGTTGACAATTAAAGCTAATTGTCACAGATGGTGTAAGAATAGCTCCAATAGGCCCATATATTTGAATGCTTAGTCATCCGGGAGTGGCACTATTTGAAGACCTTGTTGAAGGAAGTGTGTCACCGAAGGTGGGCTATGAAGTTTCAGAAGCCCACACTAGCTCTGATCTCTCTCTCTCTCTCTCTCTCTCTCTCTCTCTCTCTCTCTCTGTGCCTACAATCAGGATGTAGCTTTCAGCTACTGTTGCAGCACCATGAGGGCTGCCATCCCCCCACCAAGCCTCCACTATGACGATTATGGACTAACCCTCTGAAACTATAAGATAGCCCACAATTAAACTCCTTCTAAGAGTTGACTTAGTCCTGGTGTCTCTTTCAGGAATAGAAAAATCACCAAGACAAATTCTAAACAGCGTCTTTTCTCAAAAATAATTTACTTCTTGCCACACTATAATCTCTTCTACTACAAGAGTTTGATTCACTTACTGGAAGGAAGGAAAGGATAAGATAAACAAAGGTGGGAATCCAAGATGGCGGCGAGCAGTGTGGACCGCGTTTGGAGGCTCCAGTGAACAATTCAGGGAATTGCACAGATTTCTGAGCCAGAAACACCGAGGTCCGAACATCACAACAGCGGGAGTGCTCCACGGTTCGGAGGGACCAGGGTGCGGAGGACCTGCGTGCCCCTGCACACGGGAGGAGCGTGGTTTTTCTCTGATCGGAGCGGCAGCGGCAGAGGCAGCAGCACCAGCGGCACCAGCAGCAGCGGCTGAGGTTTGCAGCTCATAGCCTTCCAGTGGAGGCGATTGGTGTGGTGGCTGGTGGGAGTTGCTACGGGAGAGGGGACTCGGGGCAGGATTTGGGTCGCGTGGAGCCTTTGGACCCAGACTGGACTCGGCGGACAGTTCGGCCCCAGAGTCCCGGGTACTGGCCCGGCCCAGCAAGCAATTCTGCCTGAGGCACTAACTCAGCGTGGCCACAGCTCCCCTGCTGTGGCGCAGGCTCAGTTGAGCTCGCAGCTCCACACTAGGCACTACCTCAGCTCAGCGGCAGCTCCCCTGCGGTGACACAGGCTGGGCGGAGCACGTGTTCCACCACTGGCGCTAACTCAGAGCAGCTGCAGTTCTCCTGCCGTGGCACAGGCTTGGTGACGTGCTCAGTTCCATCCTAGGCACCACCTCAGCTCAGCGGCAGCTCCCCTGCGGTGACACAGTCTGGGCGGAGCACTTGGTTTCACCACAGGCGCTAACTCAGAGCAGCCGCAGTTCTCCTGCTGTGGCGCAGGCTTGGTGACATGCTCAGTTCCATCCTAGGCACCACCTCAGCTCAGCGGCAGCTCCCCTGCGGTGACACAGTCTGGGCGGAGCACTTGTTCCACCACTGGCGCTAACTCAGAGCAGCCGCAGTTCTCCTGCTGTGGCGCAGGCTGGACAGAGCTCTCGGTTCCACCAGCTCTAAGACTCTGGTTGGACACAGTGTGCAGTTTGAATCCAGAATTCCTGGCTGAGATTGGTGGTCAGTTCGGGCCCTGAGTCAATAACTGACCACAGCACACAATTTGGGCCAAAAGGCCCTAGCGGAGCTTGGTGCATAGTCCCAGCCCAAAAATTCTGGCTGGACCCTGTGTGCATTTTGGGGCCAAAATCCCTAGCTGAGCTTGGCAGACGGTTCAGGCCCTGAGAATCTAGCTGAGTTCTGCCCGTGGTTCGGTCCCAGTGATCCTGGCTGGACTTGGCAGGGAACACAGAAGGCTGTGGATACCTTGGCCTGACCCAACGCTCATTCAGAGGCCCAGAACAATTGCAGGATCCACAGCAGAGGGGGGCTGAGGATCACTGGCTGTGAGAGACCAGAACAACAGGGCTAACCTCCTAACATCCACACCAGTGAAGCTTTGAGCTCGCAGCCTAGGGAAATCGTGAGAAAACAAGTGAATCTATCGTCGGACACCCTCCATTCAACTCGCGAAGCTACCCAACAAAAACAAAGACGGCAAGATGTCTAAAGGACAACGAAAAACCATACGCAAAACCCCAAACAACATGGCATCCTCCAGTTTTCCAGCTATCCCAAAGAAAACAACCCAGAGAACTCAAATACAATGGAAAACAAGAAAATGACCTCAAATCCTTAGTAATGAGGATGATAATAGAGGAAACAAATAAAATTCGTAATCAAATGCAGGAAGACGCAGACAAACAGGTGAGAGACATAAAAGAAGCACATAGAGTGGAACTGGAAAAATTGCAGGAAAATGCAAACAACCAGATGAAAGAAATAAATAAAACGGTTCAAGCTCTGAAGACCTATAAAGAGGCAATGGAAGAAACTCAGGAATATACAAAAAATCAGATGAAAGAAATCAAAAAATCAGTTCAAGATCTGAAAATGAAAATGGATTCAATGATAAACACACAGACAGAAGAAAAACGAGAACGCGAGACCTCAGAGAAGAAGACGAGCAACACAGAGGTGAGCTTTTCTAACAGAATCCAAGAGATGGAAGAACGAATCTCAGGTCTAGAAGATACAATCACAGATATTGAATCAACCATTAAAGAAAATGCCAAATCTGGAAAACTCCTGACACAAAACATCCAAGAAATTAAGGACACCATGAAAAGAAGAAATCTGAGGATAATAGGCATTGAAGAAAGAGAAGGACATCAGACTCCAGGGCCC
Organism: Acomys russatus; assembly: GCF_903995435.1. Lineage (NCBI taxonomy): Eukaryota > Metazoa > Chordata > Mammalia > Rodentia > Muridae > Acomys > Acomys russatus. The sequence goes on from NC_067138.1 coordinate 35,120,571, forward strand.
AGAAACTATTCTCAACAAAATCATAGAAGAAAATTTCCCCAATCTAAAGAAAGAGATGCCTATAAACATACAAGAGGCTACAGAACACCAAATAGAATTGACCAGAAAAGAAAAACTGCCCCGCCACATAATAATCAAAACACAAAACATGCAGAACAAAGAAAAATATTAAAAGCTGCAAGGGAAAAGGGCCAAAATAACATTTAATGGTAAACCTATCAGAATTACACCCGACTTCTCAGCAGAGACCATAAAAAGCCAGAAGGGCCTGGACAGAGATCCTGCAAACCCTAAGAGACCACAGATGACAGGCCAGACTACTTTACCCAGCAAAATTATCAATAACCATTGATGGAGAAAACAAAATATTCCATGACAAAAACAAATTCAAACAGTACCTAACCACAAACCCAGCTTTACAGAAGGTACTAGAAGGAAAACTCCATCGCAAAGGGTCAAGCTACAACCAAAACTACCCAGGAAATAGATAACTATCCCATGGCAAAAACACAACTACACAAACGCTCGACTGGAAACAACATCAAATTAAGACTCTTTAACGTCACTGTCATTAATATCTCTCAACATCAATGGCCTCATTCTCCAATAAAAAGACACAGACTAACTGAATGGGTAAATAAACAGATCCAACATCTTCTGCATCAAGAAAAACACATCTCACCCATAATGAAAGGCCTTACCTCAGGGTAAAAGGTGGAAAAATATTCAAGCAAATGGTCACAAGAAGCAAGCAGGCATAGCCATTTTAGTATCGAACAAAATAGACTTTCAACCAAAATAATCAAAAGGGATAAGGAAGGACACTTCATACTCATCAAGGTAAAGTCAACCAAGTGACATCACAATCTGAACATCTATGCTCCCAATACAAGGGCACCCACATTTGTAAAAGATCTCCTAAAAAAGCTTAAACCACACATCGATCCCCACACAATATAGTGGGAGGCTTCAACACCCCACTCTCACTGAAGGATAAGTCATTGAAACAGAAACTAAGCCGAGAAATAACATCATTAACCAATGCCATGGTCAATGGATCTAACAGAATCTAATAGAACCTTTCACCCAAACAAGAAAAGAATACACCTTCTTCTCTGCACCCATGGAACCTTCTCCAAAATTGATCACATCGTATGTCACAAGCAAGCCTCAATAGATACAAGAGGATTGAAATATACCTTGTATCCTATCAGATCACCATGCTCTTAGGCTGCAATTCAACAACAACAGAAATAACAAAAAGCCTACACGTAAGTGGAAACTAAACAACTCTCTCCTAATGACACCTGGGTCAAGGGAAGAATAAAGAAAGAAATCAAGGAGTTTTCTGAAATTCAATGAAAAGGAAGAAACACATACCCAAATTTGTGGGATACATTGAAAGCAGTGCTAAGAGGAAAATTCATAGTACTAAGTGCCTTTAAAAAGAAATTGGAAACATCGCACATAAGCATCTTAACAACACAACTGGAAGCCCTAGAAAAAAAGAAGCAGAAACACCCAAGAGGAGTAGACGCCTGGAAATAATCAAACTCAGGGCTGAAATTAACAAATTAGAAACTAAGAAAACAATCCAAAGAATCAACAAAACCAAAAGCTGGTTCTTTGAGAAAATCAACAAGATAGACAGACCATTAGCCAAACTAACTAAAAGGCAGAGAGACAGTATTGAAATCAACAAAATCAGAAATGAGAAGGGAGACATAACAACAGACACTGAAGAAATTCAAAGAATCATAAGATCCTACTTTGAAGGCATATACGCCACAAAATTTGAAAATCTAAGGGAGATGGACGATTTTCTTGAACAATTTCACTTGCCAAAGTTGAATGAAGAACAGATAAACAAGCTAAATAGTCCCATTTCCCCTACAGAAATAGAAGCAATCATCGATGGTCTCCCAACCAAAAAAAAGCCCAGGGCCAGATGGTTTTAGTGCAGAATTCTACCAGACCTTTAAGGGCGAGCTAATACCGATACTCTTCAAGCTACTCCAAAAGATAGAAATGGATGGAAAATTACCAAATTCATTCTATGAGGCCATAGTCTCATTGATACCTAAACCTCACAAAGACTCAACAAGAAAGAGAATTTCAGACCAATTTCTCTTATGAACATAGATGCAAAAATACTAAATAAAATACTTGCAAAACGAATACAGGAGCACATCAAAGATATCATTCATCATGACCAAGTAGGCTTCATTCCAGGCATGCAGGGATGGTTTAATATACGGAAATCCATCAATGTAATCCACCATATAAACAAACTGAAAATAAAAAACCACATGATCATCTCCTTGGATGCAGAGAAAGCATTTGATAAAATTCAACACCCATTCATGTTTAAAGTTTTAGAGAGATCGGGGATACAAGGCACTTTCCTCAACATAATAAAGGCTATATACAGCAAGCCAATAGCCAAAATCAAAGTAAATGGTGAGATACTCAAGGAAATTCCTCTAAAATCGGGAACAAGGCAAGGCTGCCCACTCTCTCCATATCTCTTCAATATAGTACTCGAAGTTCTAGCTAGAGCAATAAGACAACAAAAGGAGATCAAGGGTATCCAAATGGGAAAGGAGGAAGTCAAATTATCCCTATTTGCAGATGATATGATAGTGTACATAAGTGACCCTCAAAATTCCACCAGAGAACTCCTAAAGCTGATAAACACCTTCAGCAAATTGGCTGGATACAAAATTAACTCAAAAAAGTCTGTAGCCCTCCTATACACAAATGACAAGCTTGCAGAGGAAGAAATTAGGAAAACCACACCCTTCACATTAGCCACAAGCAATATAAAATATCTAGGAGTTACCCTAACTAAGCAAGTGAAGGACTTGTATGAAAAAAATTTCAAAACTCTGAAGAAAGAGATTGAAGATGACCTGAGAAGATGGCATGATCTTCCTTGCTCATGGATCGGGAGAATTAACATAGTAAAAATGGCCATCCTACCAAAAGCAATCTACAGATTCAATGCAATCCCTATCATAATAACTACACAATTTTTTAAAGACATTGAAAGTTCAATTCTGAACTTCATATGGAAAAACAAAAAACCCAGAATAGCTAAAACAATCTTGTACAATAAAAGGTGCTCCGGAGGAATCTCCATACCTGATCTCAAACTGTACTATAAAGCAATAGTAATTAAAACAGCATGGTACTGGCACAGCAACAGGCTGGTTGATCAGTGGAATCGAATCGAAGACCCAGATATAAATCCACACACGTATGGTCACTTGATTTTTGACAAAGAAGCCAAATCCATTCAATGGAAAAAGGATAGCATCTTCAACAAATGGTGCTGGTCTAACTGGAGGTCTATGTGTAAAAAAATGAAACTGGACCCATATTTGTCACCTTGCACAAAACTCAAATCCAAGTGGATTAAAGACCTCAACATAAAACCAGAGACACTAAGCCACTTAGAAGGAAAAGTGGGAAAGAGCCTGGAACATATTGGCACAGGAGACAACTTCCTGAACAGAACACCAACGGCCCAGGCCTTAATGTCAACCATTAATAAATGGGACCTCATGAGGCTGAGAAGCTTCTGTAAGGCAGGAGACACTATCAAGAGAACAAAGCGACAGCCTACAGACTGGGAAAAAATCTTCACCAACTCTACATCTGACAAAGGTCTAATATCCAAAATATATAAAGAACTCAAGAAATTAAACACCACCAAACTGAATAACCCAATTGAGAAATGGGGCTTGGAACTAAACAGAGAATTCTCAACAGAGGAGTATCAAATGGCTGAGAAACACTTAAAGAAATGCTCAACCTCCTTAGTCATCAGGGAAATGCAAATCAAAACAACTCTGAGATTCCATCTTACACCCATCAGAATGGCTAAGATCAAAAATTCAAGCGACACCACATGCTGGCAAGGATGTGGAGAGAGAGGAACACTCCTTCATTGCTGGTGGGAATGCAAACTAGTACAGCCACTTTGGAAATCTATCTGGTGCTATCTCAGAAAAATGGGAATAGGGCTTCCTCAAGACCCAGCTATTCCACTCCTTGGAATATACCCAGAAGATGCTCCAGCACACAACAAGAAAATTTGCTCAACTATGTTCATAGCAGCCTTATTCATAATAGCCAGAACATGGAAACAGCCTAAGTGTCCCTCAGTAGAAGAGTGGATAAAGAAACTGTGGTACATATACACTATGGAATACTACTCAGCTATTAAAAACAAGGAATTCCCGAAATTTGTGGATAAATGGATTGAGCTAGAAATGATCATAATGAGTGAGTTAACCCAGAAGCAGAAAGAATCAAATGGTATATACTCACTTATATCTGCATACTAGCCCAAGGGACATGTCCCACAAAAGCCTTCACCCACCAGGAAACTGGGACAGAGGGGAAGGCATCCTATTGGGACTCTAAATGAGAGACACAAGGGAGAACAGCAAAATAAAAGGATCCAGAGGGTCCTAGAAATCTACAAGTAGAACAATATGATAGGCAGATTTGGGCCCAGGGGTCCTGCTCAAACTAAGGCACCAGCCAAGGACAATACAGGAGGTAAACTTTAAACCCCTTCCCAGATCTAGCCAATGGTCAGAATATTCTCCACAGTTGAGTGGAGAGTGTGATACGACTTTCTCACGTACTCTGGTGCCTCACATTTGACCATGTCCCCTGGAGGGGGAGACCTGGTGGCACTCAGAGGAAGGACAGCTGGTAGCCAAGAAGAGACTTGATACTCTATGAGAATATACAGGGGGACGTAATCCCCCTCAGGAACAGTCATAGGGGAGGGGAATAATGGGAAAATGGGGGGGGGAGGAATGGGAGGATACAAGGGATGGGATAAACATTGAGATGTAACAAGAATAAATTAATAAAAAAGAAGAAATCAAAAAAAATAAAAAAATTTTTAAAAAAAGATAAACAAAGGTAAAATTTTCTTATTACCATCTAGCTTTCTACTGTTATCCCTCCCCCTAAAATAATGATGATGATGATGATTTTGATGATGATGATAATAACAAATTTCCTTCTCTAACTTTAGAATCTCTTTCTATAAGATGAGTTTTTTTAAGCAGCTTACATTCCGTGCCTCCCTTTCTTGTCCCTCATCCAAATAGTCATTTTTGTCTTGAACTGCAAGAGAACCACTTAGGTGGGGCTGAGGGCCATGTGCCTCCCAGAGCCTTGTCTGGGTATGTGGTCCTACAGCAGCTAGAGGCCATGTTCATGGTCTGTGCTGTCACCAGAAACCATGTGGAGGCCCACAATCCATGTTTCCAGTGACTGTGAAGAGCAAGGAGACTGTTCAGTGATGCAGACACCTACCTGTATGTCAGTGCTGAGTCTCCTATGCTCTTTGGGTACCCTCTATGGTCCCTAAGTACCTTCTATGAACCCATTGGCTCACCAGAAAAAAAGGAAAAAAACTATCTACGTGAAATTAAATTCCCGCTATGACAGTATGGTGCCGTTTTATTTTTCTATAAGTCCCTAATGGAACCCCATCTTAGAATATCTTTAGACCACAGGGGGAAAAAATATTTTTTCAATCTCCCCTCATTACCAAAAGATGAGCCTGCTTGGGGGAAGGGGTGTCGTTGAATTCCTACAAGAAACGCTGCCTAGTTGTGACAAGAGGATTCTGGTATCAAAGGACCACTTCCAGTCAGGACCTCATGAAGGGACACCAATGCAAAGAAGGTACAAAGACATCTGGGTATATTCCTCAGTGGGTAAAGTTCTTCTTGTGCCAGATCCCTAGAACCTTGCCAGATGTGATAGTGTGGGTGTACAATCCCAGAATGCCTCTGGCAAGATTGGGAGGCAGAAACTAGTGAGTCCTGGGAGCTGGCTCATGTAGCTGTGAACAAAAGCCTTGTCTCCGAACAAAGCAGAAGGTGAAACTGGACACTCAGGGTTGTCTCTTGACTCTCCACACACAACCCATAGCACACACCCACACTCACACACGAACATACACATGCACAAACACACACCCACACACAATTTTATTTGAAGAGTTACAAGCAGTGATGGTGCTGAGCTGACAGACAAATGAGCTTCTATGTTTCCTGAGACACTTGCTGCTCCTGGGCCCATAGGCGAGTTAATCTAGGCACACAAGGCTGTGGCAGACAGTACTTTCTCACCTGACTAATTACATATGCAAATGTCCCACTGTCCCCTGTAGAGCAACAAAATAAATAAATCATGGGCCCAAGAAGCTGGTGCCTTTTCTTTCCTTTTTTTTTTTTTTTTTTTTTTTTTTTTTTTTTTTTTAATTATTTCTTAACTCATGGAACTCTGTCTCCACTCCCAAGGTCAAGAGGCTTTTTACCCACTGAGGTTAAAAGTTGAAAACCAAAGTAGGTCTGTGGTGAATATCAGCAATCAGCTGCCGGTGGCCAGGGGATGTGTGAGGCCCTTGGCCTCCTTCCCTGGGCTTACAAATGCTGCTTCAGGATGGGGGTCTGGAATTTGGAATATTCCTTTGTCTCAAGATCGCAAATGCCATGAAATTGAATCATGTGGAGAGGAGGAGGAGGGAGGAGGGAGGAGGGAGGATCAGCCTCCCAGAGCCAAGGGCCTTGTCTTGCTGCAGCACCACGGCTGAGCTTGCGGGGGAAAATGCTTTTCCATCCCTTGAGGTCTCAGCTTGATCTGGTGAAATATTGCTGGCCTCATCTTAGCCCAGCCATCACTTTCAGCTCAATTTTTGTCAGGCATCATGGGCCAAGGGAAAGCTAAGAGGAGAAACCAGGCGTCTGTTTATTCAAATGATTTTCTCTTTCATTGCACTGTGCTGCTTCCACAACCCACTTGTAGTAGGAGTGGCTTTGTCAGAAAACCTAGTAGCAGCAGCTGCTTCAGAGGCGAGGTGTTTCCAACAGAAAAGGCCAGTCACCTGTCTGCTTGACTGAGGCGGTCTCACTCCACCTGGATTCACTGCGTGCAAGAGCTGTCTTGGAGGACTTAGGTCGCCCAGCTGGTTTGCTTGTGTACATATAATTGTGTGACAGAAAAATCCCTAGGAAGCCCACACTGGATCTGCCTCGGCATATGCTGCAGAGCTGTTTGTTCATCCCAGAAAGAAACATAGGGACTTGCTTTCCTGCTAATTAACAAGGTCCTGGGCCTATGACATGATTCATTTCAAAGCCAGAACAGAAGACTCTCACTTTGCTTTGTCTCTGTCCTTCCTGTCCATAAACCAAGCTCGCCAAGGCTGTCCCACCACCCTTTCTTGCACCAGAATGACTTTCTGGAAGGCGCCAGAAATAACCAAGGCTGTCTGTCACAAAGATGCATTGGTCTCTTTGTCGATTTTCTCATACACACACCACACCACACACACACACACACACACACACACACACACACACACATATGTATGTATATATATATACATGTATATACATATATACATATAATTTTTTTCCAAGACAGAGTTTCTCTGTGTAGCTTTGGCTGTCCTGGACTCTCTTTGTAGACCAGGCTAGCCCCAAACTCACAGAGATCCACCTGCCTCTCCCTTTCTGAGTGCTGGGATTCAGAAAAGCAACACTGTGCCTGGTAGCTTCCCATATTTTAATAAAGCAATCAGTTTGCGTAGTCTCCTCCTCCACAATGCAAAGTACCCACGGGCGCTGAACAGGTCTCACTCATCTTACTCCCCACCTCTTAGCACACAGGAGTCACACCTCACACAGTTGAACCACGTCATTTAGCAGGGCTTGTCCTTCAGGATCAGGGAAGATTAGACCTCATCTTTGTGAGTCAAGAAGATCACCGGGAACAACTTCCTACTTCTATGCCAATCAGTCAGGAATAATTTTTAAAAGTTTAGCCATGGTCAAAAATAACCTTTTAAAAAAATAATAAGACGTCAAAAACCTAAGAAGCGGTACCACTCTTTGTTCTTCTGCAACCCCTCCCCCCACCCCCACCCCACAGGTTAACTACTCTACTTTCAGTCATGGCTGGGTCGTTAATCCTTTTACTCCCAGCTCTTGCTATAGGACTCTGCTTGCTCAACTACCTGCCTTCTTATCTATGTAAAACAGACTAAATTCTGTTAAGCTACTAACGCTAAGAAAACAATATCTCACACACACACACACACACACACACACACACACACACATACACACACACACACACACATGCCCTCAGATGAAATCTGATATGATTCGTGCCAATAGAAGCAGGAGGACTATAATAGGCCCCCAGACCTCAGCACAACTGACGCCATGATGGAAGTACCACTCAGGCCACAGAACCCAGCATAGATGCAGCACAACCCGCTGAAACAAAAGCAAAGACATAGTCCATAGTTCTGGGAAAGTCTCTAAATGTGTTAACCTTGCTCTTTAACTTCTGTAGTTCCATTTCTGGTCAACTGTTCTTGCTAGCTGGTGTGTCGACCCAGGATATATTTTTGTACTTAAAAGCTCAACTTAAAAAAGGCTCAGTGCTACACTGGGGTCCCAAATAACCAGTGTAGTTACCGGCTGGCTAATAAATGCTTCCTATTGGCTTAAACGAACACCTGAGTTGACTTCTACTAGATGCCCCACAAAGCAGAGGGAGCTTCATGAACTACAAAGTACAGGACAACCTGTCCTCTCTAAATGTCCCAGGCAAGCAGCCTCCCCAAGAACCAAAAGGCCCTCCTGCCAAGGTCCAATAAAGGATGATTCTGTCCTCTACGGGGTTTTTTGCCTTCAGTACTTGACTTCAAAACAGAAGAGTTCTAGCAACACAATGTAATGTCCCCATGATCCTGCTCCTCTTCCCCACAGCAGAAATAGCAGATCAAGCTGTCTGATACAGGTATTTCTTCCTTCCATACCCTGCAATGTCCCCCTTCCTTTACTCTAGAAACCAACTCTGAGCTCTGTTCTCAGACAGAACTTGGTAGCAAAGTCTAAATTCATCTTGAAATCTGGCTAAAGAACTACCCCACCCACCTAAAGGCCCAGACTGGAGTGAGTGAGTGTGTGTGTGTGCGCGCGCGCGTGTGTGTGCATGTGTGAGTGTGTGTGTGTGTGCGCGTGCGTGTGGGGGAGGGGTGCAAGAAAATTATCTCAACTTTTCTTCCTACCCTCCTTAACAGTTTCTCACCTAGGTACCAGGGGGACATGGTTCCTCCCAAGTTGATACTCAGGCATCAGTTTCTTCTTTAGATTCTATGAACTTGCACTTTCTGAGCACTCTGACAAGCCTTTCGTCTACATTCCCTTTCCAAAGCCTCACACACTGGAAAGGCATGATAAATGTTGGTAGAAATCGCTATCCACCCCCGCCTCAAGCCAGCTGCTGCCCATTTGGCCTGAACTGAAACAGGAGGAGAGCTCTAGCAGGCTGTGTTTGTGTTACAGCGTAAGGTCACAGCTGACTGGCTAAGAATGAATATAACCCTCCCAAGCTGGACGAATCACATTGTCAGTCCTGGGGATTTGGAACCAGCATTTAAGGATTGATGGGATTCATATGTGTTGCTTAGAGTCCTAGAGAGTTGTATTCCATCATGTGAACAGAGAAGAGAAAGATGGGCTGCTGTGGGCAGAAACCGATGCTGTGAGACCCTCCTGTATGCCTCCTGCCCCTCCACCTCAGAGCATCCCAGACAACATCCAACTGCCTATATGTGCCTGAGAACTTTCTCTAGGGTCTCTTTCAACACCCCTCAACTGATGCTGATAGACATGGTATGGAAATACCCCACCCTGGGTATTTTTCTGCCTGAGAAGGAAAATCCCAAGGTATGCTCTTGAACAATGTTTATCGATGAAGAAAAAAATATATATGATGGCGTCTGGACTCTGGACTGTCACAACTGAGGACGGAGACTGTGGCTGACATGCACGGATCAAGATGAAGGATGCGATGGTCAGAACAGCTTCCATGACGAAATTATTCAGTTTAAAGGTCAAAGGAGGGCAAGGCTGAGCAACTGTCATCAAAAGGAAAAAGAAAAACAAGAAGGAATGTTTTGAAGTCATGGAGAACAGGGAGCAACTCTGAGAGCGCTCCTTGAACCAGGTGCCTTCTCATCCTTCTCTCTGTCTCCAGCCCTCTACCAATGCTCACACACCAGGATGAGCACTTAGGTTTGCACCTCTAATTTGAGGCCTGCGTCTGGGGACTTCTACGTTATTCCCTTCCTGATAAGCTGGTGTTTCCTGCTTCTAATGTCTCCTAAGATGTAAAGAATATACAACTCCAAGAGTCAGCCAACTAACCATCTGAGTCGCTACTTAGGTTACTATGACACAGTCAGTGTCCCACAAGTGTCAAAGTTTTAGCAGCAAAGCTCCCACTTTGCATGAAGCCCTTCTGTCCCTGGAAAACCCCTAATTCTAGAATACTTGGCTCTTAACTGGCCAGGAGATCTTTGGTCTTTGAAATCAATGTGTGTATATTTCACATATCAAGGCATGGGGGCAGAACCCGGTGGGAATGAATGGATGGATTCAGGCACTTTCTCTAATCCAATCACATTATTGAACATCAGACTAACGGATGAGAGACTTCTCCTGGAGCCACGTGTAGCCCCTCAGCAGTGGAAGCATCCCTGCCTGGTGGGGTGAAAACTGTGAGCATCTGTGGTCTGTCATTAATTACATATTAGAAGCTCTTCAACAGAAGAGCTGATGTGTGCCGCTGAGGACCAACCTCAGTGGTCACCAACTGGAAAAGAAGAGGCCATCTTCTATTGGACTGATGTCAGCCACCCTGAAAAGAGAAGGTATGCCTCAGATGTGTTAGCATGCCTGGGGCCTGCAGGGTCAAATCACAGCAATTTTGAGCCTAGAGATCATGGAAGGATGCTTGAGAAGAAACTTGAAGATAACACAAATTGTAAAGACAAAACTGATAGTCCCTCAGCACTGAGGAGAATCTAGATGCCCTTTGCAGTCCTGTGACAGAGATGGAACTCTTATTCCCATAGGATCTGAAATCTGGCCACAGGAACGGAACACAGTCTACAAGCATCTACCATAGTATGTTTAATGGCTGCTACATTTAGTTTGTTCCATCCATTTGCATTTCTAGTTTGAGCATGTCGTCACTGAGATAGACACCAAAAATCCAGGAGGACAAGTCAGAAATACTTGCCCTCCTGAAACTCTAGATTAGCAGAGGTAAAACTAAAGACATAGGTAGACCTATAAGAACTACACCCGACTTCTCAACAGAGACTTTAAAATCCAGAAGGGCCTGGGCAGATATCTTACAGACACTAAGGGACCACAGATGTCAGCCCCATCTACTATACCCAGAAAAACTTTTAATTACCATAGATGGCGGGAACAAGATATTCCACGACAAAAACAAACTCAAACTATATATAATCCTCAAATCCAGCCCCACAGAAGATACTACAAGCAAAACTTCAACCCAAGGAAGCTAGCTATACCCAGGAAAAGACAGGAAATTAATAACCCCACATTAGCAAAACCAAAAGAAGGAAAGAACACATACTCACCACATACATACTGTCTACCAACAACAACACCAAAATAACAGAACTAACAATCATTGATTATTAATATCTCTCAACATCAATTGACTCAATTCCCCCAATAAAAAGGCACAGGGTAACAGAATGGATGCAAAAACAGGATCCATCATTCTGCTGCATACAAGAAACACACCTCAGCAACAAAGATAGACAGTATCTCAGTAAAGTATATCTAAGTGTCCCCCAAAATTCTACCAAAGAACTCCTACAGCTAATAAACACCTTTAGCAAAGTGGCTGAATAAAAAATAACTTTAAAAAGTCAGTAGCCTTCCTTTATACAAATGACAAATGGGCTGAGAAAGAAATTAGAGGAAACCACACCCTTCACAATAGCTACGAATAATATAAAGTATCTTGGTGTAACTCTAACCAAGCAAGTGAAAGACTTGTATGAAAGAATTTTCAAGTCTCTGAAGAAAGAAATTGAAGAAGATATCAGAAGACGGAAAGATCTCCCATGCTCACGGATCACTAGGATCAACATAGTAAAATTGGCCATCTTACTAAGGGCAATCTACAGATTCAGTGCATTCCCTATCAAAATACCTACACAATTCTTTGCAGACCTTGGAAGATCCGTTCTCAAATTCATATGAAAAACAAAACAAAATGAAACCAAGAATAGCTAAAAATAATCCTGTACAATAAAAGAACTTCTGGAGGCATCTCCATTTCAGACTTCAAGCTATACTACAGAGAAATAGTAATAAAAACTGCATAGTATTGGCATATAAGCAGACTGGTTGATAAATTGAATTGAATCAAATACCCAGAAATAAATTGGCACACCTACACACACATGATTTTTTACAAAGAAGCATAAACCATACAATGGAAAAAAGAAAGCATCTTCAAAAAATAATGTTGGTCTAACTGGATGTCTACACATAGAAAAATGCAAATAAATCCATATTTATCACCCTACACAAAACTCAAGTGGATCAAAGACCTCCATATAAAACCAGAAATGCTAAATCTTTTAGAAGAGAACATGAAATAAGCCTTGAACTTATTGCACAGGAGAAAACTTCCTAAACAGAACACCAATAACTCAGGCTTTAAGGTCAACAACTGATTAATGGAACCTCATGAAACTGAAAAGTATCTATAAGGCAAAGGACACAAAACAAAATGGCAGCCTACAAATTAGGAAAAGATCTTCACCAACCCTACATCTGACAAAGGGCTAATATTCAAAATATATAAAGAACTCAAGAAATTAAGCACCAAC